>NW_006922178.1:1470606-1520616 GCF_000298275.1 Orycteropus afer afer
GTGACACAGTGCAGTGGGTGCAATGATGGTATGTTAGGCTGAATTCTCCAGAGAAGCAAAACCAGTAAGGCTCATATATATATATATATATATATGTATATATATATATATATATATGAGCTTCATTGGCTTTGCTTCTCTAGAGAACCCAGCCTAAGATACTTGGTAACCTGATGGCTTAAACATTTAGTTTTCCAAGCCTTGTGAATACTTGGTTATTATTAAACTTAACAGAAATCTAGGAATGATTTGTAAAATGTTTTGAAAATAAATTTCTTGAGGAAGGTCAAGCAGTTTTACTATTTGTTAGTTATTGCCATTCTCCAATCATAGTCCTACTCATGGCTCTGGTTTGAACTTATCTGAGTTGTGAGAATAGGTAAGGTTCTTCAGTCAAGTTATGTTAATATAGTCCATTAGCAAAAATGCACAAATACATGATGATGAAGCCAGAGATTCTATTAATTAATCCCTAGATCGTGTGGTCATGCCTAACTGGCAGCACCTGTTGTGTCTTGAATGTTCCACCAGATAATGAGCTACACTGCTCCTTTCTAGGTGGTGGTCCTATTGGCAGCACAACTAAAGATATGGCAAAGTTCTCTTCTGCAGAAATTAAATTTGATCAAATCACCTCCAATTCTTGTTGGAAGCAGGCAAGGTATAAATTATAAATAAATTGACTAATGTAACCAGATTAGTTTATCAACTTTCTGGCTATAGTGACACATTTTTTAAAAAAAGGTATTTAAGGGAAACAAGTAGATTTAATGGAAAGAACTCTAGAATAGGATTTCAAAAACAGGTCATGTCCTGACTGTGTTGCCAACTAGTTGAGTAACTCGGTCAAGTTGTTTGCCTCTTTTACCTCAGACTTCCCATTTATAATGTACATGGGATAACTCTCATTTATAGGTTGCTACTGAATGGCAGACACCTTCAGAGTTGGTGGCCCATTTAATTCTCACACGAGGTGGTACTATTATCATTATGTTACTAATGAAGGAATTGCAGCAAAGAGAGGTCATATCACATATCCAATAGCAATCACATAACATGGGATAGAAACAATTTGATCCAGATCTGTTGGTCCCAAAGTTCCCATGCATTTCTCACTATTCCACATTCTGTTAGACACTACCTATACTGGTGGCCTAGAGTCATGAGACAATCTACTTCCTTAGTGATACTGCCTTGGCAACCCAAGGAGGGGTTGCTATGAGTCAGGGCTGACTCGATGGCACATAACAACAACAACAACAACAGAGTCATGAGGATGAAATGTAGTTGAAAAGAGAGTATTTTGTAGACATCAGCATTTATTATGACTAAGATCTGACAATCAGCTCTATTCAGAAACAATTAATTGCCTACTGGGCCAAAAATACAGTTAATCAGTCTTAGATTTTTTCACTAATCTTGTCATCTTATTCCTCTCCTATATGCCATGAGGTGTTTTATCCACAAGCATGAAGTAGAGTCCCTGCATCCTTTCATCCTAAGCACACTGTATTAGCTTCCTATTGCTGCTATAATAAATTGCCACAATTTAGTGGATTAAAAGGATGCAAATTTATTATTTTACAATTCTTGAGTGGGAAATAGGTCTCACTTGGCTAAAATTAAGATATCAACAGGGCTATGCTACTTTCTGGAGATTCTAAAGGAGATTAGATTTTCTTGCTCTTTCTAGCTTCTAGAGGCCACCCATATTCCTTGGCTTGTGGCCCCTTCTTCCATCTTCAAGAGTAACTGGTTGAGTCCTTCTCACTCTGGTACTTACACATCTATCTCCTTCTTCCATATTTAAAGATCTTTGTTATGACATTGGCCCACTCTACTAACACAGGATAATCTATTTTAAAATCAGCTTATTAACAATTGTAATTCTTTCTTGATATGTAACATAACATATCCACAGTTTCTAATGATTAAAAAGAGGATATTCTGAGAGTATGGGGACAGTATTATTTTGCCTACCATATCTCTCCATGGGAAGAGCCTGAATTTTAGGCTTTATTGATTAACTCTAGGAATCTAACCATGTTACTAGATATTAAGACAGTATGTGAATTGATTAATAGCATTCTGGTTAAGAGTATGATTCTTATAGCCATATGCCTGTGATCAAGTCATAGATCTGGGACTTACTAGCAATGTGACCTTTAGCTAATTATGTCTCTATGTTTCTATTTCCTCACCATAAATGAGGACAGTAAGAGAAATAAATCAAGCACTTATATAGAATCTACTATATTCCAGGTCTTTTTACATATTTCTACTATATTATTAGGAAGGCTGGTGGTGTAGTATCTAAGACATTTGACTGCTAACCAGAAAGCTGGTGGTTCAAACCCACCAGCCACTCCTCAGAAGGAAGATTGGGCAATCTACTTCCACAGTGATACTGCCTGGGAAACCCAAAGAGGGGTCACTATGAGTAAGATCCTACTTGATAGCAATGAGTATACTCTATTATTGCTCAAAACAACTCTCTAACATATGTTCTAGTACTATCTGCATTTTACAGATGTAGAAATCAAGAAACTGAGATACCCAGTGTTTTATCCATAGCTAGTAAGAGACAGAGTCAGGTCCTGCACCCAAGCGATATTGCTTCACAGTCTTATTTGTAACCACTAATGATATTATGGGTTTTTTTGTGAGGATTAAATGAGCTAATATTTGTGTTTTGTTTAAAACTGTACCAGGGATATTTGAAGAGCTCAATATTATCTATTATTACTATAGGTAGTATTCTATTTTAAAATACTTGTTGACTTGATATGCTCAATAAGAGAAATTCAGTATTAGATCATCTTGTGTTAATCCCTTTATCACACTCACATCATTACACTCACGCCTGACTTTTCCACCTCATTCCTTGGCCAAGATTCCAAGCCATTTCCCCCATGCCCCACTCAATTCATGATTAATTTTATAAAAGCATCCTGAAACTCAAGCCTTTTCAGGAATCTACTAATGCTAACAAACTATTTTCTCTATCGCAGTCTTGTTTATTCTTCAACTCTTCATGAACTCTCACCTCCAAGTCAAAATCCTCCTCTCTCCACATAAGTCTGGTTACAAGCATAAACATTCTCCTACCCACTAAATGTATCTTCATCATAAAGACTTCTTCCCTGGATCAGGTAGCAGCTATTTTCTTCTGACTTCATATTGGTAAGAAGCCTTGTCAAAATTAAGAATGGAGCATTGAACCCACAGTCCCAAGGTCTTGGTTCAATGTGTGGCAGAACTATTGGGTCAGATAATGAAGGGTTATCATTCTCATCTGTAAAATGGGGAAATTCTTGAAGGGTTTTTTTTTTTAAGGATAAAATTAGATAATACGTATTAAACTAATTTATGACAGTGAAATACTTTTAAAATGTGGGTAGCATTAGTATTATCTACTCTTCCCCTACACACTGCTGACAGATGTTAACCATGGTTGGGCCTGAACAAGGTAAACCATAGTTTTTGATGTAGTCTTAAAAAAAAAGTTACTGTATAAAAATGATAACTATGCCTGTATGTGCTACAAAATGTCCATATGCATTTTAAACATAACAGGAGGCAAAATTAGGATAACTTCTTAACCACAAATAAGCACCTTGAGGGAGTGGGCCACTGGGCCTGCAGGCTAGGGACCATGGTCACAGAGGACAGCAAGCTCAACTGGCACAAGATAGTATACAAAAAAATTGTTCTATATCTTCGCTGAGTAGTGACTGGGGTCTGAAAAAATTGCAAGTGGCTTCTATTGGTCTCTCCTCATCCAGAGCAAAGAAGAGGGAAGAAAATCAAAGATGCATAGAAACAGTTATTCTAAAGGAGTAATGGACCATGAGAACTCAACCTATATGACCTTGAACCAGAAGAACTACAAGATGCTCTGCTACCAATGCCAACCACTTGAAAAGGGATCAAAATTGGAGATCTTGTGTAGAGTGGGAGAAAAAAGTGCAACAAAACACAAAATCATAAAAAATACCAGATTTACTGGTCTGACAGAGATTGATGAAATGCCTGAGACAATGGCTCCAAGTCACGTTTTGAGCCTGGAAAAAATAAAATAAATAAAGTCACTGTATAAAAATAGCAGGGGCTCTAGTGACATAGTGCCTAAGGCATTTGACCACTAACCAGAAGGCTGGTGGTTCAAACCCACCAGCCATTCCTCAGAAGGAAGGATGGACAATCTACTTCTGTAGTGATACCACCTTGGAAAACCAAGGAGGGGTCGCTATGAGTTGTATCCAACTAGATGGCAGTGGTATAAAAATAACAACTATTCCTGAACAATTACACTCTTTTCTCTTGTGCTCAGTAAAGAGAGACAGAAATGGAGTTCAAATTGGGACCCAGGAATTAATCTCTTTGAGTCTCATTTTCTGGCCTTTAACAATTATACCTTATAGCGTAATTATGAGGATTAAGTGAGATTTTATACACACACACACACATACATATATATATATATATATATATATATATATACACAGCTGGCAAGTCTAGAACTTAGTGAAGTGCTCTCTAAAATGTCAGTTATCACCATCATTACTATTATCACCATCATCGTTTGTTTTATGAATATGCAAGGACAAAAGTTTTTTGGACTAGAGCTGACATTCCATTGCATTTCCAAATCTCTTACCATGGGCCACTCCCATCTTCAGGTCATCTTGGTTCTTTCTTTTTTTTAATGGGGTTCTGAGCCTACAGATGAAATTAACAGAGATTAAATTTGCATTGTCCTCATATTTCAGAATTCTATATGTACAAAAAAACTAGTCAATAAATTTCCTCAAATTTGCCAGCTTATTCAAGTCTCAGCCAATCTCCTTTATCTTGATGCCAAATTTTGTTCGAGAACAGTTCTTCGAGATATGCACAATAAGATAGAACACAAGGAACAGAGAAGGTTAACAAATTCATGTTGAAATGTAGAGATCTCTAGTACTAAGATATAAAGGAGAATTCAGACTTGGACCCTGACTTCATGAAGTTTACTGTTTAGAGTTTCCATTCATTCCATTAGCTTCTTTCTTTCTTTTTTTCTTTTTCATATGCATTTAGTTAGCATTTGGAATATAACGGGTCCCCTGGTGGAATAAACCAAAGATATTTAGGACAGACTTCTTGCCCACCAAGATCTCATAGTCTGGGTGCTACATGAACTAGTTTTGGTTCAACTGGACTGAATTGAATAACACATGTATATTAATAGAATAAGATGGTACATTACAAAATCTTGTTCTCTACAACTGAATTCATTCATGTATTTATTTCTTCATTTGATAATTAAACAAATATTTACTGCATATCTTCTATGTGCTGGCACTATGCTGCACACCTTTGGGGATACAAGGTAGGCCAAAATAGGTCAGGTTTTATTTGCTCTCATGAAGTAAACATTCTAATGGGAGCAGATCAATATTAACCAGATTTATGCAAAGTTACAACTGACATGTTAAAGATGAATAAGAAGAAGGGAAGAGAGAGAATTTAACACAGAGAGAATAGAATATGAAAAGATATAAAATAAGAGGGAGCATAGACAGTGAAATGGGAACATGGTAGAAAATGAAGCTGGAGGAAAATGGCAGTCAAAGACCATGCAGGGATGTGTTTGTCACATTGAGAAGTTTTGTTTTTATCTTAAGAGCAATGGGACACATGGGAGGGTGTAAAGCAGTGGGGAACCAAGATTGGATTTGGGTTTTTGAAAACATAATGTTGATTGCAGTGTAGAGAAGGAATTGGAGTAGGGCCAGATTGGAATCCAGGGAGAGTTAAGAGCCATTAAAGTAGTCCAGAGGAGGGATAGTGATAATTTGGACTAGTGGAGATGAAAATGAGTGGGTGGTTTGAGAGATACCAGAGAGAAAGTCAATAGGACTTGGTGATGGATTAGGTAGGGGGGATAATGAAAGGTAAGTGGCAATCAGTTTTTACTGACCTGCTCAATTGAGACAGAACCGGAGAGAAAATATTTGTTTGTAGTGTCCTCAGTCTTTTTTGCTCCTTGCTCCTTCTCAGTGGTACTTTTCTCTTTAGTTTCTAACTTCCAGAATTCTCCAAATTTCCCAACCACATTTGCATGTGGACACATAAACACTCATATATTTTCTCAGCATTTGATATTCCTTTATATTCACTTGTCAAAGACTAATGAGAATGTGATAGTTGGAGATGTGTATCAACTTGGCTGGACCCCAGTTCTGCGTGGTTGTTCCCATGATGGGATCGGATGACTGTGTTCTGAGTGGCCAATCTGCCCAAGAGGAATTTCCATAGGGGTGTGGCCTGCTTCCAAGACATCCAGGGACATCCTGGGAAGAGAGACATTCCTTGAGGGATTGGAACCCTGGTGTGCGGACTACAAACTTCCGTGAGTGAGCAGCCCGCTGCTCGGCCTGGAGATCTTGGATTCGTCTTTGTTGGAGTCAACAACCAGTGTACTGCCAGCCAGCCTTGAATTTCTCGGCCCCCTGCATTTGTAGAAGCTAAGGCTGCAGCCAGCCGGAAGTTTCCTCCAGGGACTTTGGACTTGCCAGCTTCTATACGTTTGTGAGCCATTTTCCTAAGATAAATTTTTTCTCTCTCTCTCTCTCTCTCTCTATATATATATATACACTTTGTTGGTTTTTGTATCTTGATCACCCACAGTGGACAGGTTTCAGTGGAGCTTCCAGACTAAGACACGCTCAGAAGAAGGTAAGGACCATCGACTTCTTAAAGAATTGACCAGTGAAAACCTTATGAATAGCAGTGAAACACTGATACAATGGACCGGGCGGTGTTTCATTCTGTTGTACATAGGGTCGCTATGAGTTAGAGCTAACTTGTTGGCACATAACAACAAAGGACACTGTTGGTTGCCATGCCTTTTGGGGGTGGAGGCTACTGGTATTTAGTGAATATAGGGCAAAGGTGCTGCAAAACATCATACAATGCACAGGATAGTTCTCTTTCCCTCAATATAGCCCAGAATGTTACTAGTTGAGATGTTTGGAAACCTTGCTCTCCTCATAAGGCTCACTGAGGTAATACTGTGGGGGATAACTGAACACTTACATATTTTCACTGGATTTTAGAATAAAGAGAGACAGAAGAAAAATCCAGAATGAGAAGTTTGGCATGCCAAAAAACTACTCTTGATTTCTCAAAGCAGATCAAAAAAGGAGAAAGAGTGGTAAGAGAAAAAGCAAGTAATTACAGCATTTTTAAATTGAAATCAAGGTAAAACCAGCCAGAAAAGAGTGTAATTCAGTGCCTAATCAATTAGCTGATTGGATTTTCCATGAGATTAGTTTGGAGGTCCAAATGGATTAGAAGGGTGATCCTGGGCACAGGTTTGAGGAACCATCAGTCATCTTTGAGGCTGGGGAAGGGGATGGGGAAGAAATATTTAATAGCTTCTGTTACTGCTTCAATGAATTCTAATAATAGGGGCAAGGTATAAAACTCCTAACATAGGGCAACTCCAAAGAAAAACTGGCAGATAATTCCTATCTCATTCTGTTGTGTTTGTGGATTGCAGCACATATGGTCCTGCACCAGGGGTTGCAGAACAGTAAAAGATTCTAGCACCATATGGGTGGAAATCCTGCACCTTATAGTGAGTGAAGGAGGAGGGAAAACTTGTCCTTGAATCCTAGGCCTTTGTGGCCATTTCCTTCCTGGCTCCACATCAGATTTTGTCTGTTCCATATGGTATTTTTAACTTATTGTATTTTGTCTTTAATGCAGTTTTCTGGGAGATTTTAATTGCTTATTTCCAATACTAATTTCCATTCCTGTGAATACAGAGGAAGTAGATTTGCTTCCCTTTCAATAATGCAAAAAGGAAAACAATTATGAAAACTACTCAGCATGAATAGTATTTAGTTTTCCAATGAAAGGTCTGAATTGTGTCAAATATATGCACTTGTATGCATATGTATATTCTCAAAATACTGTATTCAAATTGGTAGAGTTTGCTGGATGGAAATGCACTATTTAAAGCTAAACTACTATTGTTACTTACCTACTAGTTTGAGATCTGTGAATTTAAAAGACACAATTTACTACCATTACAGAAAACTAAGTATTTTTCCTTTCCACATTAAGCTAAAGTACTCAAGAAAAGTTAAAAAATTAAGAAGGTTGAGTAGTGAACTTTTAGTGGAAATAGTATAGAGACATTTTTGAGGTTTGTGTATGACACCATCCTAAGGTAAAAAGAAAAGAGGATTGATGAATTAAAGTGTTTTTTCTTCTAAAGTATTTCTACAGTTAACATTCTCAACTCTATTGGCCCTTCCCTTTTGATTATATGAACCCTGCCAGCTAAACATCACACAATAGTATTGATGCCCTGTAGAGTCATCATCCTTAATCTGACTTGGGCCCCTTGGCAGTTTCTTCTCTCATTCCCTTTACTTGCCACTCCAAACCTTTGACATTTACCTTAAATCATATTTTCCAACTTCTATCTCATTTGTTTTCTGATTATAATCTCAGCTCTTAATTTTTGAAGAAGGTGAGGTCATGAGCATAAACTTTTTCATTTTTTGTCTTCCCCATCTACACAAGCACTTACTTTTGTAATCAAGCTCTATGTTTTCCTCCAATTACAGATGATGAGATAGTTTTTGGGAGCTTAGCTCTTGAACTAGTTTTTCTTATGTCCTCTGGAACTCACTACACTCTATCAATGTACTCTTGACCCTACAAATTTCATCCATCCCTCAATCTGACTCTTTTCCCATATCTTATGAATACTTTCAGGTCTCTCTCATATTACATATTATAATCCCCTCTTCTTAGTCATTTTAACTCACTCCCTACTTTCACAAACAGGTCTTTGTCAGAGGACTATCAGTCTCCATTCCCTCTCTTTTCATTCCATAGCAATCTGGCTTTTCTTCCCATCACTCCACTATAACAGCTTTTGCTAAGTCCACCACTAGCCTCTTTGTTGTCAAACTCTATGGACCTTTGAAAGTTTTCATAACCCTTAAACTCTGTTGCATTGGCATTGTTTATCCCTCATTCCATGAGAACACTTATTTTGCCTTGGTTTCTGTGATTCTTGGTGTTCCTGATCCCTTCTACTTCTCTGACTATTCCTTCCCAATAGTTCATCCTCTGTCTTTGATTCACTGTTCTTTTTCTCTTTAATCTCTATTTGGTCAATTTAATCAAGGTTCTTGTATAACACTTCTTAAGACTCATAGAGCCTAGTGCACATCTCCATTTGAAGTCCCATTAGCTCTTCAAACTCAGCATACTTACACTGGAATTTACTATATGTATCAATCTTCTCACCCTGAATTCTCAGTAAATTTTCTCCTTTTCCTATATGCTGGTCTCAAATAATGGTGTCTAAATCCATTCAGGTACATGGAAGACATTGTGGATGCTCCCCTTCCCCCTACACATCCAATCACTAAGTTCTGCCTCATTTACTGTCTTAGACTGGGTCTCTAGAGGAGTAAAAGTAGTGAAGCATGTCTACAACTATAGATAAAACTCTCACTGCCATCAAGTTGATTCTGACTCATAGAAACCCCCTTTGGGTTTCTGAAGCTATAAATCTTTATCAAAGTAGATCTCCCCATCTTTCTACCACAGAGCAGCTGGAGGATTTGAACTGCTGAGCTTCTGGTTAGCAGCCAAATGCCTTATCCACTATGCCACCAGAGCTCCATACGACTATATTTAGAGAGATTTATTTCAACGAAATGGCTCATGCAGTTTTGGAAGCTGGGAAATCCCAAATCCATTAGTCAGATGTCAGGCTGGAGGCTTCTAAAGTTTCAGGCAAGATGAACCCAAAATAAGCAAGTCAGGCAGCAGGCTGCTGGTTCATGGGACTGTGGGAGATAGTGAATCCTAAAATCTTAAGGTCAGATGACAGGCTACTGGCTCATGTCCCAAGAACAAGAGGTCAGATGATGACAAGACAGATGCAGGATCAAGAGACTGTAAGCTTTGTCAGAACATCCATATATATCTCCCCAAGGAAACTCCCATTTCGCCTGACTGGATGCTCACATCAGATCACAAAATGGTGGATGGTTACATGATATCTGCCAAATCACTGAGAATCATGGCCTAGCCAAGTTGACACATAACTTTAGCCATGATGTTTACCTTGCAAATAATTCATCAGTATAATGCCATTTATCCCTACAACCAATACCATAGTTCATACCTCATCATGGCTCTTAGATACTACTCTAATGGCCTTACAACTTGTTTACCCACTTCCATTTTTGCCTCCATAAATCCATTTTCCACACTGCAGCCAAAATAATCTAATATGCAAGTCTAACTAGTAAGTCTTCTACTATCTGTATAATGAAGTCTATGTTTCTGAGCATGAGGCACAATACCCTCTCTGGCCTGGCCCCTATGGATATCCTTGGAATTTCTTTCTCCCATTGGATTATAAGCTCCATGAGGCCAGGAACTTTTCTGTTTTATAGTTTGCTGCAGCTCAAGTAGCTGGCACATAGTACATTCAAAACACATTTTGAATAAATACACTAAGGTTAATGTGTTCATAACTCTAGAAGGCTGATGAAAGGGATTATAGACACAATTCTTGCTGCTGTATATCTTGCAAGCTACTTGGCTGGTGAGGTTAACAATTATAAAATTGTCAAGAAATAAGGTGAGATGAGTGAGATAAGATAGATGAAAGGTTTCATGGTGCTGGCCAGGGCTTGGTGATTCAGTGGGTAATAAAATCCATAAGGGTTAGATCCATCAAGGCAGGAAGCAGAGAATGAAATCTATAAAGTTTAGAGTCATCAAGGTAGGAAGCAGTTCCTTGTTTTGGCCTTGTTGAATGGGAAGAATTTAGATGAGCATAAAGGAGAGTGAATGAAGATTGGGACCAACATGAAGGATAGATTAACATGAGACTGAAAAGAATAACAATTTTTATTATGGAGGTCAGTAGCAATCCAGAAAATAGCAAGAAAATTAGCCTGGCTAAGAAAGGTGAAACATGTGATGAAAAAACAGATGTAAACTTTATTAGCAAGGTGGGAATGACAAGGTTTTTGAGATGAAAGATATAACAAATGAGAGGTTAGTTTAAGAAAAACAAGTTTGATACATAATTCTAGGAAGTATGAGTTAAATGGTAAGAATCTAGGGTAGGGAAGAATAAGTTCATCTTCTTTGTAGTCTGTACTTGCATTAGTCATGGCTACTTTCATAGGCTGGGTTCTCTAGAGGAGCAAAAACAATGAAGAATATATATATATATATATAAATATACAAAGAGAGATTTATTTCAGGGAAATGGCTGACATAGTTGTGGAGGCTGGCAAGTGCCAAATCTGTGGATCACTTTTCAGGCTGGAGGCTTCTTCTGACTCATGTGGTTGCAGGGGCTAATGAACCCAAAATCAACATGTCAAGCAGCAGGCTTCTGGCTCACTTTCCGAGGACCAGAGGTCAGAGAATGATTAGGTGTAGGCAGAATTGAGAGACAGTTTTGCCATAATATCTATATATATTGGATTCAAGGTACACCCCCAAGCAAACACCCTTTTCAATTGTCTGATTGCTCACCTCAAAGTACAAAATGGAGGATGATGACATAATATTTGCCAAATCAGTGAGAATCATGGTGTGGCCAAGTTGACACATATCCATCAAAGTTACATCCTTTCTCACCATCTAAAATATTCCTGTGACCCTCATCACACCCTTTGTTTACTCACACAAGAGCTCAATAATATTTTCAGTTGGGTAAATATGTTAGGCAACTTTCCTTCCTTCTCTGTAGCCTTTTTTTTTTTTTTTAATGTGTCTTTCTCCAATCCAGTTACCAGGAGCCTCATACTGGCCTCAGGAGAACGGGAGTCTAATCCCCAAATCTCTCACCACTTATTTGCTAAGTATTGTTGTTGTTGTTGTTGTTATGTGCCGTCGAGTCAGCCCTGACTCATAGCGACCCCTCCTTGGGTTTCCGAGGCAGTATCACTACAGAAGTAGGATTGCCCAACCTTCCTTCCGAGGAGTGGCTGGTGGGTTTGAATCGCCAGCCGTCTGGTTAGCAGGCAAGTGCCTTAGCCACTATGCTATTAGGAATTGTTAAAGTTATGCCAAGAGATTTGGAAGGCATCTACCTAGCCAACTGACTGGAAGAAATACATATTTGTACCCATTCCAAAGAAAGGTGATCCAATAGAATGTGGAGATTATCGAACAATATCATTAATATCTCATTCAAGTAAAATCTTATTGAAGGTAATTAAAAAAATGGTTGCAGCAGTATATTAATAGAGAACTTCCAGAGGTGAAAACTGGATTCAGAAGGGGACGTGGGACAAGGGATATCATTGCCAACGTCAGGTGGATCTTGGCTGAAAGCAAAAAATACCAGAAAGATGTTTACTTGTGTTTTATCGACTATGGAAAAGCATTTGAATTTGTGGGTCATAACAAACTGTGAATAACATTGAGAACAATGGGAACTCCAGAGCACTTAATTGTACTCATGAGGAACCTGTACATAGACCAGGAGGCTGTTCAAATGGAACAAGGGGATACTGCATGGTTTAAAATCAGGAAGGGAGTGCATCAGGGTTGTATCCTTTCACCATAGTTATTCAATCTGCATGCTGAGCAAATAATCCAAGAAGCTGAACTATATGAAGAAGAATATGACATCAAGATTGGAGGAAGAATCATTAATAACCTGCGACACACTGATGACCCAATTTGCTTGCTGAAAGTGAGGATGGCTTGAAGTACTTACTGATGAATATTGAAGAATACATTCTGCAGTATGGATAAAGTCTCAATATAAAGAAAATAAAAATCCTTACAACTGGACCTATAAGCAGCATTATGATAAATGGAGAAAAGATTGAAGTTGTCAAAGACTTCACATAGCTTGGTCCTACAGTCAATGCCAATGGAAGCAGGACATCAGATGACGTATAGCACTGGGCAAGTCAGCTACAAAAGACCTCTTTCAAGTGCTGAGGAGCAAAGATGTCTCCTTAAGGACTAGGGTGTTCCTGGTACAAGCCATGATATTTTCAATCGCCTCATATGCATGTGAGAGCTGGACGATGAAGTACAGAAGACCAAAGAATAATTGATGCTTTTGAATTGTGCTGGTGAAGAATGCTGAAAGTACCATGGACTGCTAAAAGGACTAACAAATCTATCCTGGAGAAAGTGCAGCTGGAATGCTCCTTGGAAGTGAGAATGGCCAGATTTTGTCTCATCTACTTTGGTCATCCCTGGAGAAGGATGTCATGTTTGGTAAGGTGGAAGGTCCACAAAAGAGAGGCAGACCCTCAACGAGATGGACTGACACAGTGACTGCAGTGATGGGCTCAAGTATAGCAAGGACTGTGGAGCTGGCACAGGACTGGGCAGTGTTTTGTTCTGCTGTGCATAGGGTTGCTATGAGTTGGAGATGACTCCACAGCACCCAACAACAACAACAAAAACAAAGTTCCTATCACCAAATCTGATATCAACTCACAATTAAATTCACTTGACCTTAACTCAAAGTTTTGTGTTGTTCTTTATGAGAAAAAACATTCTTTTATTTAGGAAACTTGAGGAATCCTATAAAATAATCAGCAAGTTTAGTCAAAGTCAGGCTTATTGCCAAAGTAAGTGACGTTACTGCCCAGTGCTTATAATCTGGCTTCTGCCTGCTTTTCCATGATATCCTGTGTCTGACAACATGTATGTATTCATAAATAGCTTAAAATATTTAATATTATTAGAACCAGACTGCTAAATTTGAATTGGCAAGACAGTATTGGATCCATTATGAGCTATTTTGAAATGGCTAGAATACATGTAGTATTCCAGGTTAAAAAAAATGAATAATAAAAACACATAAGAACAATTTGAAATTTGCTCTAGTTAAAATAGCTTCACATGGGCCTGCTGACTTAAAGGAGTTTGCTCCAGGCAGTTTGCACTGGATCATATTTGACCTAGCTTGATTAAGTTGAATTCAGTTTGAATAGGAAGGAACTAGTTTAATCCAGAGGAGCTCTGGTAGCATAGCACCTAAGGCACTTGACTGTTAACCAGAAGGCTGGAGGTTCAAACCCACCAGCCACTACTTGGAAGGAAGGTTGGGCAATCTATTTCCATAGTGGTACCGCCTCAGAAATGCAAGGAGGGGTCACTATGAGTCAGGGCTGACTCTATGGCATGTAACAACAACAACAGTTTAATTCAGTTAGAACTTCCCTGGGATTTAAAATTATCTTTCTTATTGAAAAAAAAATAAAATAAAAAATAACTTCCTGCTGTCAAGTCAGATCCAACTCATAGCTAACCCTCCTTGGGTTTCCAGAATCACTATGGAAGTAGATTGCCCAACCTTTCTTCTTATAGACACCATTAAATCTCCAGTACCTAATTAAGGGACCAAAATAGAACAGACATTTAACACATGTATTTGAAACCATAGAGTACCTGGGTGGTGCCCACAGATAACACACTCAGCTCAAAAAAAACCTGTTGGTTCAAGCCTACCAAGAAGCACCTCAGAAGAAAGAATTGAATTTCTATTTCTTAAAAATCATCCATTGAGATCCCTATGGTGCACAGTTCTATTCTAACACACATGGAGTCTCTATGAGTTGGAATCTACTTATAGTTTAGTAGAAACCATGCATGATCAAAATCAAGCAATTGAACATTAATCAGTTGACAACTGATCCAATAAACAACTGGTCCAATAAACAGCTTCATGGTGGATAAGAAAAGATTGAATTTGTCAAGGATTTCATATTACTTGATTCTACAATCAACACCAATGGAAGTCAAGACATCAGATAACATATTGCATTGGGCAAATTTGCTGCAAACGACCTCTTTCAAGTGATAAAGAGCAAAGATGTCTCCTTGAAACCTAAGGTTCGCTGACCCAAGGCTTGGTATTTTCAATTGCCTCATATGCATGTGAAAGCAGGACAATGAATAAGGAAGACTAAAGAAGAGTTGATGCTTTTGGGTTTTGGTGTTAGCGAAGAATACTGAAAGTACCAAGGACTGCCAAAGAACTAACAAATCTGTTCTGGATGAAGTGTAGCCAGAATGCTGCTTGGAAGTGAGAATGAACAGACTTCATCTCACCTACTATGGTCATGTTGTCAGAAGGAACCATTTCCTGGAGAAGGATGTCATGTTTGGTAAAGTGAAGGGTCAACGAAGAAGAGGAAGGCCCTCAATGAGATGAATAGACACAATGGCTGCAACAATGGCCTCAGGTATAGCAAGGATCATATAGCTGGCACAAGACTGGGCAGTGTTTCATTATACTGTGCATAGGGTTGCTATGAGTCAGGAACAACTTGATGGCAACTAACAACAACAACAGCTGGTAAAGGTACTGTACATACCAAGACTGGGGTTAATGAACAAGGAAGGATCCTTCTCGCTGAAGGTATAAAACTGTTCTGCATAGTCAGTAGCCAGAAGTTACATATTTATTAAGATACCAACAACTTTAAATCTGATTAGTCTGAAATCAGATGTGCTATAAGTGTAAAATATACCACATTCCAAAGATTTAGCAAAGTAATGTAAAATAGCTCTGCTTTTATATTCATTACAGACTGAAATAATATTTTGGATATATTAGTGTAAACAAAATCATTATTAAAGTTGACTTTATTTCTTTTTACTTCTTTTAAATATGGCTGTCAGAAAATATTAAGTTACATTTGTGAGTCTCGTTATATTGCTGTTGGGCAATGTTGGTATAAAATCCAATGCTGGATATTTGCAGTGTCCTGCCACTGCTCACTCATTAGATGTGTCGATCACCATCTAATCAACACCTGTGCTCACAACAGGCCCAAGACATTTTTCCACAAACATCAGGGATGTGCACTTGAACAACTGCCATTCTTGGATTGAAGGACTATTTTCCCTGTTCTGAAAAACCCGTATCTCTCCATCTCTCAACACATTCTCCTGCTCTTTCTTTGTAAGTAGCTTCTACATCTGCTCTTTTTTCTCTAAGAGAGAAAGCACTAACCACTAACCACTGGGTTAGTGTACTCTTTGCTGTAACAAACTCCTCACTTTTAGTATTTATTTATCTTAGGCATCTTGTAAAATTGTGTCTTTAAAATGGAAAAAATAAGAGCATATTAAAGTTAAGATCACAGGCAATTTATGTGTTCCTTGGTACAAATCCCTGCCTGGAAATCAAATTTTTTTTTTTTTTTTCCATATCTCATTTAACCAACATAGTGATTACTATATGCCAGACATTATTCTAAACACTTTACTAGTATTAACTCAGTCAGTTCTCATAGCTACTCTATTGTTCTACTACTGCCACCATTTCTCTGAAGGGAAAATTGGGAACAGAGATGTGGTCACTTGCCTAATCACATAGATGTTGTTGTTGTTGTTGTTGTTTGCCGTCAAGTCGGCCCCGACTCATAGCGACCCCTCCTTGGGTTTCTGAGGCAGTATCACTACGGAAGTAGGATTGCCCAACCTTCCTTCCGAGGAGTGGCTGGTGGGTTTGAACCGCCAGCCTTCTGGTGAGCAGTCAAGTGCCTTAGCCACTATGCTACCAGAGCTCCCAAAGCCAAGATTTGGAGCAGGAAATCTGGCCCCAGGGCCAATACTCCTAACTTTCTAAGCCCCTTGCTGGAAAGGTGATCTTCTTCCTGAGAGGCTTCATCACCACCAAGACTTGCTCTAACCTAGACAGGGATGAATGGCATGCCTCAGTCATTCTCAGCCTGTCCCTTGAGCTTTATTTTCCTTACATTTCTGATTCATCTGCCCTACAACTTGTTTTGCCAGGGTCCTTCCTCCCCAAGATTATGATAATCTAATGTAGAATAATCTAAATTATGGCACAAATAATGCTTATACATAAGGTGCCCATGAGTCAGAGATGACTAATAACAACTAACAACAATGCTTAAAAATAATAATTCCTCATATCTCGTTAGGGTTTTCCTCTTACAGAGTCCTTGAAGGTATAATAACAAATTACTAATATGTTAATGGGAGAAAATATGTGCATTTTGACTATGACTTTTGGAGACACTGAACCATCTCAAAGAAGTTTCTCTAGTGGTAAGATTTTGGGTGTGTGATTGATTACTAAGTGGACAATTACTGGCATCACTGGGGACATTCTTACTCTCCCTGTAGCATTTTCATTCCTTTCTATATTCTTTCATTCATGTATACATATCCTGTTTTGTTCACAAAGGGATTTGAGGCAGCTTTCAAAAGTAAATACAATCTAATGCTATCAAATAAATAGTGAGGAAATTATGGCTGTTATTCATGTCCTCTGTGGCAAGGATCCAAGTTCCTGTTCCAGCTGTCTAGCTCAGCAACGAGTGCTTAGGGAACAGATGCACAAGGGACACCCCAGCCACACCAAACTCAACCCAACCCACTGCTGTCCAGTCTATTCAATTCTGACTCAGTGACACTAGAGGACAGAGTAGAACTTCCCTATAGGAGTTTCAAGGCTGTAATCTTTATGGAATCAGATTACAGTATCTTTCTTCCACAGAGTCACTGGTAGGTTCAAAATGTAAACCTTTCAGTTAGCAGCTGCCCAACTGCTTAACCACTGCTCCATCAGGGCTCCTTCTCAGCTCCTTCCATCTTTATTTAGGGCATTGTTCCAGCCAAACTAATGATCAGCACTGGAGCCACAGTGGGTCCTGGGTAACCCTGACTCCTTTAAAAGGTGAATCCAGAGACCAGTAAGATCAGCTCGTGTGTCATTTCCTCTGAACTCTATTCATAGTCCTACTTGGTCTTTCAAGGCAGGGGCTCCTTCCCAAGCAGAAAGCTCTTCCAGTTCTTGATTCATTATACCCATTTTCTGAGAGACAAGACAGAGTAAAGAGAATATGAGGAAATCAAAGTAATGAAGGAGAAATGTCTCCCTTTCTACTTTATTTGTAATTTAATAAATCCTCTCACTAAAATTTCCCCCACACCCCTAAAAAAAAAAAAAAAAAAAAACTGCCATTGAGTTGATTTGAACTCATAATGACCACCTTTTGGTTTCTGAGGCAGTAAATCTTTATGAAATTAGATTGCCCAGTTTTCCTTCCAAGGAGTAGCTGGTGGGTTTGAACCACCAACCTACTGGTTGGCAGTCAAATGTCTTAGGCACTACTCCATCAGAGCTCCCCTAGGTTGACTAAATTAGGCCACTTCTCCCCTATATGGTAGCCTAATTTAGTTAACCTGTGTATTTGATTTTGACTCTGAACTTTTGCCTTAGATTTCCTTCCTCAAAAAAATGACAGGGAGCCTAGAAACCATTGCTTTGATAAGGGCAGGAATAAGGAGGCAGGAAACTGGAACAAACCAGTAACTGGTTAACTGAGGTAACTGGTGATAGCATGTAGCAGTCTAAAGATCACATTGCTAAAATTATTCATTAATAAAAAGGCAAAAAGAGCTCTTTGAAATGAAATCTTTAAAAAGACCTCATGCACTGTGGGAGACAATACACTATGAACCTAAAGAAGAAAACTGACACTCAGCTCTCCAGGAAACAGGAGGTCACACATCAACCTAGCTTATCGTAGACCAACGTGGTAGTTTATTACAGCATGAGACCTGGGGAAATCAATACTGCAACAATTACCTCTACAATATGAAAACACTGACCACCATACGTGCCTTTAAGATGACATTTTCTACTAAAGGCCAGCAGCCCATTTCCTAACGGAAGAGCATTTCAGCTCCTACTGCTTAGAGCCCCAAAACATTGGTATCTCTTCAAGAAAGCCTGCCAAGGCTCTCCTTGATATCTTGTTAAATAACTATGAACCAGCCTATTCTGGGATAAGGTCTCTGGCCAGAGTGAGCACTTGCTATCAGGAAGCACTGTCTCAGTTGGCCATGATATTAAAGCAGAGTTGAAGATTCTGCCTAGTCTCACCAAAATCCATCTAAGGATCATACCTCCCTTCCTAGCAAGGGGCTAAAGCCTACCACTCAAACTGGCAAGCTTTAAGGACAGCAGCAATGCAATGGAGAAGGTCCTGTGACTACACTGAAGGATCCTTACTTCCCAACTGATCCAAGTTGACTTCTGTGCACCCCTGAGTCACCCGGCTCAGCAGACACAGAACCAAGGGCACTCTATGTCCAGGACTCTTAAAGCATGTGTCTGGAGGAGTAAATGTGTCTGGTAGTAGTCAATAAGACTACAAGCATATTTTTGGTATTGAAATGCTATTCCTAACATTTCTACTATGATTTCCTTAAGTAACTCCTGGTTTTGATCTTGGTTAGTTCATTGGGCTAGTTAGGACTGGGGTGAAGGAGCATGGTGCTTATGTTGTTGCTGTTAGATGTCATCAAGTTGGCTTTGACTCAAAGCGACACTATGAACAAAACACTGCCTGGTCCTGCACCAGCCTCACAATACTTACTATACCTGAACCCATTGTTGCAGACCCTGTGTCAATCCATCTTGATGACCCTCTACTTTACCAAGCATGATATCTACTCCAGGGAATTGTCCCTTCTGACATTATGACCAAAATAAATGAGACAAAGTCTGGCCATTCTTGCTTCCAAGGAGCATTCAGGCTGCACTTCTTCCAGGACAGATTTACTCGTTCTTCCAGCAGTCCATGGTATTCAGTATTCTTTGCCAACACCACAATTCAAAAGCATCAACTCTTCTTCAGTAATCCTCATTCGTTGTCCAGCTTTCACATGCATAGAAGCGATTGAAAACATCAATGGCTTAAAACATAATGAAAACATCTGAGTCTTCAAAGAGACGTCTTTGCTCTTCAGCACTTTAAAGAAGTCTTTTGCAGTAGATTTTCCCAGTACAATACACTGTCTGGTTTCTTGACTGCTGCTTCCATTGGTGTTGATTGTGGAACCAAGTAATATGAAATCTTTGACAACTTCAATCTTTTCTCCATTTATCATGATGCTGCATATTGGTCGAGTTGTGAGGATTTTCATTTTCTTTACATTGAGATGTAATCCACACTGCAGACTATAGTCTTTAATCTTCATCAATAAAGGTTTTGAGTCATCTTCGCTTTCAGCAAGCAAGTCGTGCTGCCTGCATATCAGAGGTTGTTAATGACTCTTCCTCCAATCTTAATGCCACATTCTTCTTCACAGTGGTCATAGCTAACCCTTTATAGATGACTGATTAGAGACTGCTTTGGTAACTTCCAGAAAGCTGATAGGGAGTGAAGATGTTTTCAAAGATGTTGGGAGGTAAGAGAGACACAATGGATCTACTGAACACAAAACTTCCTTCACAAGTAAATCTATTTTTACTCTAAACCCTGCCATGAATAAATTAATGAGAAATATTTAGAAAGAAAGGAACATGGGTGATTTATGATCAGTTGCTAACCAAAGGTTAACAATTAAAACCCACTCAATGGCTCTATGAAAGAAAGGGCCTGCTGATCTTCTTTTGTAAAGATGACAGACAAGAAAACTCTACTGAGCTGTCCTACTCTGTAACACATGGCATCAGCATGATTTGGGAGACAACTCAACAGCAGCTAACAACAACAACATTTAGAAAGGACTATTCTGACATCTCACACCAATCTCTGCCTACCCTCATTTATTGGTGCTCAAATAACTTTTTTTAGATGGATTGGCCAAGGCTGGTGCCTATGAGGTGGAGGTTAAAAATGTCCTAAATGTTCAACTTTCTTAAACTGCTGTACCACTCTATCAATTCAAACCTCAACTATTCATCTCATCAATACTTTCCCTCCCTTTTTAGGGTTCCATAATTCTCTGTAACATCTCACAGAACTCACAAACTGCCAAAGAAATGGCTCACACAGTTGTGGAGGCTGGCAAGTCCCAAATCTGTCAGTAAGGTGTCAGTGTTGAAGATTCTCCTCATCCATGAACCCAAATTAGCAGGTCAGGCAATGGGCTGCTGTCTCACAAAGCTGTGGAAGCTGGCAAACCAGGTCAGATGATGAACTACTGGTTCAAGTTGCAACAACTGGAGGTCAGATAATGATGAACCAGACACAGGATCCTGAGCAAGAGAGAAATTTGCAAAAGCATTCACATATATCAGATGCAGGTCATACTCTCAAGGAAACTAAGGGTGGTGACTTAAGTCACACCCAGTAGTAAGACAGTGACTCAAGATACATCCCAACTTACTCCTACCTTATTAACATAACAGACAACTCATAAAATGGGATCATAACCCTAGGCTTAGAGGCTAGGATTTATAATAAATCATAAGTGGAAGACTATGGTAAGAGAAGCCATATTATATAATTCACTGCGTAGCAATTGGACATATTATGAGGTTGTTGTTGTTGTTGTTATGTGCCGTCAAGTTGGACCCGACTCATTGTGACCCTTCCTTGGGTTTCTGAGGCAGTATCACTAAGGAAGTAGATTGCCCCTCTTCCTTTCAAGGAGTAGCTGTTGGGTTTGAACCACCAGCCTTCTGGTTAGCAGTCAAGTGCTTTAGGCACTACACTATCAGTGCTCCTATATGATGAGGTAGTGATGCTGAAAGCTATGTATTTCTAATACCATCCAAGCCCTCATAGTGGAGAGGTTTCAGTGGAGCTTCCAGACCAATATATACTAGGAAGAAACATCTGGTGATCAACTTCCAAAAATTAACCAATGAATACCCTATGGATTAAAAAAGAACACTTTCCCTTAATAAGTTGATCAATGCACTGGTCTGATATCAATGATTAGTTACTTAATAATATGAAGGACTGTTCTTTTGTTTGTGAGATCTGTGAGATGTTACAGTGAATTATGGAACCCTAAAAAGGGAGGGAAAGTACTGATGGAATAAGTAGTTGATGTTAGAAATGATAGAGTGGTACAGCAGTTTGAGAAAGTTGAACATTTAGGACATCTTTAACCTCCACCTCATAGACACTAGCCTTGATAAGCCTTGGCTAATCCATCTAAAAGAAGTTATTTGAGCACAAATAAATGAGGGTAGGCAGAGATTGGTGTGAGATGTCAGAATAGTCCTTTCTAAATGTTGTTGTTGTTAGCTGCTGTTGCATTGTCTCCCAAATCATGCTGATGCCATGCATTACAGAGTAGAAGAGCTCAATGGGGTTTTCTTGTCTGTAGTCTTTACAAAAGCCTCTGTTTGTTTGTTTGGTTGGTTGGTTGGTTTGTGATTTGGGTGAAAGTTTACAGAGCAAATTCACTTTCCATACAGCAGTTCACAAATACTTTGTCTCATGACATTTACTATAATTTACCACAATGCAATAGCTCCCCTCCCATTTCTTCCTAATAGTTACCACTTCCCTGTGTCCATCCCTCCATGCACCATGCACTCCTTTCCCCAGAGATGTCTCCCTGTGCATACACAGCCCTTCTTTCTCCCATGATTGTTCTCTCCAAGGAGTGTGTCTACCTTGGGTAAATGTTCAACTCATATGCTTGTCTTTGATGTTTGGCTGGAAGCCACAGGTGTGGGTTCAATTGCAGACTTGAAGAGCAGTTAGGGGCCATAGATTCAGTGGGGTTTTTGTTGTTGTTGTTGTTGTTGTTGTTTCTTTAGGATTTTCTATATTTAAGGTGATGTGATGTGCAAATATAGATAATTTTACTTCTTTTCTAAAAAGATATTTTGTTTCTTCTTTTCTAATTTGTATGCTCTTTATTTTGTTTCCTTTCCTAATTTTTCTGGCTACAAGGTCTAGTTCAATGTTTAATAGAAGTGGCAAAAGTGGACATCTTTGTCTTCTTCCTGCTCTTACAGGACTATTTCTTTAAAAAAAAAAAAAGAAGAAGAAGAAGCTACTCATAGAAAGGACAATAACATAGAAGTTCAGAGAGAAGCAGAGAGGAGAGTACTTATGGAGTCCAGGAGAAAGACGGACCATGAGAGAAACTATCTGTGGAAAGCCTACTATAACCTTAAAATGGCTCCCTTTTTATTTAAGCTAATTTTTAGTGAGGGTTTTGTATTGACACCAAAATGCCCCAACTATGGCAGGAGTAGTAAAATGGACAAATAATCGGAAAGCCAGAAGAAAAAAAAAAAGGTTTGGATAATCTGTCAAGAGGACACTCTGGCCCTCGATAATGGAAGACTGAGGAATTAACCACACTGAAGGAACAGAGTGAAGCATTAACTGAGCTACACACCACATTACTCTTTTCAGTCAAAAGCATATGTCTCGTGAGGAAAGGTAATTTAATTCAAGTGATAAAGGATGAAGGCTCTTAAGCCAGTCAGGATCTTCAAACTAAAATTCCCAAAGACTTGTTTTTATTTGGCTAAAACTAGCAATAGAATTACCTTGAAGGAAGCTCAGTCTTTCATGGAATCAAAGTTTCAAGAAAGTGGTCAAGAGGAGATTACTGAAGAGACATGTGTCATTTGAGACTGACAGTTACAGTGTGTTGTACCTCAGGTCTACCACTGAACAGCAGTGGTGGGTCAATGGTAGAATCCTCAATTTCAGGTGGGAGATCTGGTTTAATTTCCAGAAAATATATCTCATGTAAAGTCACCATCCTCTGTCAGCAGAGGTTTAGGTGTTGCTATGATGGTAAACTTCAGCAGAGCTTCCAGGCTAAGACAGACTAGGAAGAAAGGCCTGGAATTCACTTCTGAAAATCAGCCAAGGAAAATGCTATGGATCACAATGATCCGATCCCCAGCCAGTCATGGGGATGATGTGGGACTGGGGAGCCTGTTATTATATTTTGCATGGGATCTTCATAAGTCAGGGGCCAAATTCATGGAGCTAACTGCAAAGTCAATTTGTGGTTCTGTAAGATATTTCAGTTGTTCCATGATAAAATCACAACCAAACATAAGGGAAAAGGAAAAACAATTAGAACCCACTTCAAATAAATCATAGGGAAAGAAATAATGTCAATAGAAAGTAAACTGGAAACTCTAACTGGAGTTAGAGAGGAAGGATGATACTGAGAAGAAAACTTGCTTTGTGGAGCTAGTCTTACATTTGACTCTTACTCTTACTACTTACCAGCCAAGTGACCTGGAGCAAGTTATTCAAATCTATTGCTACGGGCTCCATATTCATAAATAAGGAAAATAGTATATTCTAGGCAGGACTACTGTATAGATTAAATGAGATCAAGGGTATGAAAATTTTTCATTTGTAAAAGGCACTCAGTGTATGTTTATTTCCCTATTTTGATATTGGTCTGATGATATTAAGATGCATGAAACATCATAGATTCTACAATCAAAAGGAATATTCAAGACTTTACTAAAGAGCCAAGTGTTAGTTACCTGTTAATCAATTCTTCCTCACATTCCCCTTCAGAGGACAAGCTCTATCCACAAACACTGAGAGTGGAAGGCCTTTTCATGTGTGGAGGTACACAACATGATGACAAGGACAAACTCACATCTTCCCCAGTTCTCACTTACTGATGCTTACTGAGATAATTATATCTATGCTCAACTGACTTAATTCATGACATGTCTTCTCCCTAATATCTCTGGGATTCTCATCTCCCTGACCCTGGTTGCATCTCTCAGTAGAGCACCTGAGTTAAAGGTGTTCACACCCAGGCATGAGAGTCCTTAAAAACAAATCAAACTCACTACTGTTGACTCAGATCCAACTCATAGCAACCCCTCCTTGGGTTTCTGAGGCAGTATCACTACAGAAGTAGATTGCCCAATCTTCCTTCCAAGGAGCAGCTAATGGGTTTGAACCACCAGGCTTCTGGTTAGCAGTCAAATGTCTTAGGCACTACACCACCGGAGCTCCAGGATCCTGCAAAATTCTCTTAAAAATTTTTATAAGAACTTCCTCTGAATTCTTGGTAAGCTTCTTTCAAATTCTAACAACCATTCTCCATGATCAAATCATGTATCAGGGAAAGGTTTTGCTCAGTCTTCCCATGGTTTCTTGTTTCTTTCTTTTTTTGGTGGTGGGGATTTGAGTGAACGTTTACAGAACAAATTCACTTTCTATACAGCAGTTCACGTACTCTTTGCCTCATGACATTGATTACAATTCACTACAGTGCAACAGCTCCCCTTGTACTTCCTCCCCATAGTTACCTCTTCCTTGTGTCTTGCCCTCCATGCACTCCTGCCCTGTGAGCTCTCTCCCTGTGCATACACAGCCCTTCTATTCTCCCACAATTGTTCTCTCCAAGGAGTGTATCTACTTGGTGTAAATGTTCACCTCATGTGCCTGTCCTTTGTTTGGCTGGAAGCCAAAGGAGTGGGTTCAATTACATATGTGAAGGTCAACTAGGGGCCATAATCTCAGAGGTTCCATCAGGTTCTATCAGACCTGCAAGCCTCGTCCTTTTTTTTTTTTTTTTAAATGATTTTGAGTTTTGGTCTACATTGCTCTCCCACTCTATCCAGGATCCCCTACATAGATCTCCCTCCAAGTGGTTGACAGTGGTAGCCAGGTACCATCTAGTTCTAGTCTCATAGTTGTATAGGCTGAGGATCACATCTTTCCGTGGTTTCTTGAACTAGCATGCTTAATTTTCCCTAATTTAATTCCCAGAAGGTCACAGTAATTCAGACTTCTGATGTGTCTTATAGTGATCTGTACGAACTGACAGAGTCAGGTAAAAAGTAAGTTTTATGCTAGTTTTCCACACATATTCTGTTCTCTAAGTATTAAAAAAAAAAAGGCTTTATATTCCTATTCATGAAGTTGCCATGAGTGGAGGTCAACTGGACTCCAAGGCATGTAACAACAATATTGATGTTCTTCACTTCCATTGCCCAGGGCATTGTGGCCATGGAAATGCACTGGTTTGTCATCCTACATTAGAAATATCCCTTATCTTCATGCCATTATGTTGAAATAGCTTCTCAGATGATTTAACAAACAAACAAACAAATAAAACTCACTGTCATAGAGTCCATTCCAACTCATAGTGATGTCCTTTGGATTTCTGAGGCAGTAAATTTTTACAGAAGTAGATTGCCCAGTCGCCCTTCCGTGGAGTGGCTGGTGGGTTTGAACCACCAACCTTCAGGCTAGCAGTCAAATGCCTTATGCACAATGCCACCAGAGCTCTTTTTCCTCTGCAAGTAAGCATCTAAATACTACAGTGGTCCATGCTTATGTAATTTTAAGGCTTTAAGTCAGAACAACAATGAACGGACATTGTCTTCTAAGCTATTCAGTAGTCAACAAAAAGTCCAAGGTGAATTGCAGCTCATTGATCATTTGGCTCAGTCTAAGAGCTGTCTGGGGCCTGGGTAGATCCAGAAAGCAATCCTACCTTTTGGACTTTCAATCTGACAATACGTTTTCATGATGAAGTGCTTTGTGGTGTGTGTTTGCATACAACAGTTGTGTGTCTGTGTGTGTGTGTGTGCACGCACATGCATGCATAAACTCATTTAGTTGAAATATATATGTTTCCTTTCATTCAGCTGGAATGTAAGAGCAGCTTTTTGAATCTCCTCAGGGTACTTTTCAAATTCCCTGTGATCACCCAGTTAGAATTATGTACACTCATTTTCTAAATTCTGCAAAGAAAATTGTTGAATTATCTCCGACATAACTCTGTAAATTTACACTAGCTGTTTTTTTCTCCCTTTTCCCATCCCACCCCCTTTTCAAAAGCCTACTCTCCTTCTCCTGGATCCATCTCTTTGAGAGTTAAATGCTCTTTGCAGTTGTTCATTTTTATGATCAGCCATCTTGCTCTATTTACCACACCGTTATTATATAAACCAAAACCCACTGCCGTTGAGTTGATTCACTTATAGTGACCCTGTAGAACAGAGTAGAACTGCCCTGTAGGGTTTCTGAGGCTGTAAATTTTTATACAAGCAGACTGTCTCATCTTCCTCCCTAGGAGTGGCTGTGTGTTTGAACTGGTGACCTTTCGGTTAGCAATCAAATGACTTAACCACTGCACCACCAGAACTCCCAATTATTCCATAATCTCTTCTAACTGTTGTCTGTAAAAAGAGAATATTGTTATTTGAGCTAAGATTCTGTCTCATGCATATTAAATTTAGCTCAACCATGTCAAAATCCTACCCACTCTCACATCCTAAAGCAGAATAAACCCTGTGCATGGAACCCTCATCTCTTCTTTACTCATGACTACTTCATATTAATATCCCACTTAAACACCTATTACATCAATGGAGATCTTCACACTGTTAAGTGCTTTTAAATTCCCCAGAGATGTAAAAACTGCCAATTGTCCACACCCCATACTCAAGAGATTGTGATTCAGGAAGTCTGTGTGAAGGCCTGGACCTACATTTCTAACAAATATTCCCAATGGGTTTGATGCAAGAGACACATAGACTATATTTTGAGAAGCACTGACTACTGGGTAATATCCAGACTGTTTATTATATGCATCTGGGTTGGATTTTTATATTGTTGAGCTGAATTTAACATAAATGGGACAGAATCCTGGCTCAAACAACAGTACAGTATTTTCTTTTTCACAACACCTTTAATCAGCCTCCACCCCATCTCTCACTCGACTCTTATTGCCTGATGCTGCCCTAGATGTCCACTTTCTTTGTACCTTGCTGGTTTTCCTATCACCCCTTCAGACACCCTAAGTCCTATCACTTCTTTACTTTTGCATGTGAGCAGAGTGTTTGTTCATTTTGCCCCTGGAGAACACCTGCTCACTCTTCACAATCTATTCTCAATATCCCCTTTTCTATGCAGCAAGGGTGAGTCACTTCCTGTTTCGTGAACGAATGAATAAGTAAATGAAAAATCAGTTATAGTATACTTGCTAAGTGTTAAATGCTTGAATATATGTGGTCTCATTTACTTCTCCCAATCCTATGAATGTCATTTATATTCTTCCTCTTACTGATGAGGATCTGTGTGTTGGCACTAATGAGTGATTTTCCTAAAGTTACAGAACTGTTAGGATCTAGAACAGAGAACCAAATCCACCTTCAATGATTCCACATCCACTGTTCTCCCTCCCCTTCAACACCTCTCGTATCATCTATTTACTGTTACTTTATCATTTATTCATGACTCACTAAGATCCTAATTACATTACATTGTGCTTATTACAAGGAACTCTGGTGGTGTAGTGGTTAAGGCATTTGGCTGTCAGTGAAAAAGTCAGTGGCTCAAACCTATCAACTGCTCTTTGGAAGAAAAATAAGGCAGTCTGCTTCTGTAAAGATTTACAGCCTTGGAAACCCAATGAGAGTCACTGTGAGTCAGGATTGACTTGAAGGCAGTAAGTTTTGGGTTTTTGTGCTTATTTCAATACTTTATAGCATCTCCTACCAATTAAATAGTGTCTTCTCCAAAATCTGTGGCCAGCTCTCCGCCAAGTAACTAGACCCAGTACATATGGGTTATGTTAATCAACTAACTGAATGAATGATACTCTGAATAACTGCATGAGCCCTTAGTGTGGTGGATAAACTTTGGAAGAATTGGTTTGGTTTAGAAACCAATATGCACTGCACTCTATAATAGAAACATGATTTACTTCTGGAATATTATCTTTTCTGCACTGCATCTAATTTTGTGGGAGTTTAATTCTAGACAATTCCCTTCCACAAAGAAACAATGAGAAGGAGGACTCTTGCATTGGTGACTCAAGGATTGGGAAAAGTTTGAAAGTTCATTTCAGTTTCAGCAATGACACCAGTAGAGCTCTATCCCAACTCTTCACGTTATGAAATAGCTGTAGGACTCCCTGCCTTCTATTTTTTTTGGAGCGTTTCTGGTCCCCAACTGTCCTCAGACCACGCCCCCTGAGTATCTCAGTGTCCTTGTGAAATCTTCCACTCGCAGGCAGTAAATTCTTTTTTATTAGACAGACTTTCTGTTGTTTGCACTCAATCATCCTAACTGATATGCCTATTCTTTAGAGAAGCCATTTTAGCTTTCCTTACTGCATAGTGTTATTTTTATAAGCAATGGAACTCATGGAATAGAATCAAATAAGCAAAATTTACATTTAACTCTTAGGACTTGAAGTGTGAGAAACAACCTTTTACATCAAAACGCTTTTAAAGGCTTGTTTTGTGTAGATTATTCATGCTTACTCTTCTTACAGGAGAGAAAGTAGAGTTCTTACTCACATTTTATGAGACAGGCTATTTATGATGTCTAGAGGCAATGTAAATTTGTGATTCATACTTATAAATGGCAACAGTGGCCACTGAGTTTGACATCATTTACCCAGAGGGAACAATAAGATTTTATGAGTTTTTGCCAATATTTGCTTACTTGCAGATGTGATTAGACAAGGGTAAGTGCCTTCTTGGTACAGAGATGCTGATGGGAAAACAAAGCACTGAAGTTCATGGCATATTAATAATAATAATAATAACAATAATAATAAAAGCTTATGGAGATTAATGTACTTTAAAAGGGAATGTTAAATATCTAGATGAAAAGCTTAAATTTGAAAGGTGTGTTGTTGGTGCACAGAATAAGAGATGAAACTATTTTCAGTAAATTTAATGGCTGATAAAAGCTCTCAAAGCAGTGCATATTCATTCCTTCATTCATACCTTCAACCACCGTTCATTGAACACCCGCTATGTACTAGGTACTGGAAAAGAAAAGATGAGCAAAGCACATTACTACAGAGGACATAAATTTGATCTGAGTCTAGCTACATGAGCAGGATTGTGACAGCCCCCATAGTTTAGTACAGCAAAATTATTAATCCTTATTTTTTTTCAGCCAATAATCTATCAAGAGTACTTAGCTTCTTCTCTGAGCAAATTACTGTGTTATGGCAATTGTCTCATCAAGAAAGGCTAAATCATGGTTTATGCCCTAGAGAAGTTTATGATACACTTAAACAGCTAATACATTATAAAGCTAATGGGAATGATTTAAGAGTGTCTATATCCAAAAGAGTAGTGGTTAAGGCATTTGGCTGCCAACCAAAAGGTCGGTGGTTCAGACTCACCAGCCGTTCCTTGGAAGAAAGATGAGGCAATCTGCTTCTGTAAAGATAGACAGACTTGGAAACCCAATGTGGGTTACTATGGCTCGATGGCAGTGAGTTTTGTTTTGGTTTGGATATCCAAAAGGAGGGAGCCCAGGTGGTGCAGTGATTAAGCATTTGGCTGCTAAGTAAACTTTTAGTTTGGTAGCTCAAACCCACCAACTGTTCCACAGGAGAAAGATGTGGCAGTCCTGTTTCTGTAAAGATTACAGCATTGGAAACCCTACTAGGAAACTGTACTTTGTCCTATAGGGTCTCTATGAGTTGGAAGCTACTCAACAGCAACAGGTTATATCTGAAAGTTTGATAGTTTGAACCCACCAGTGGCTCCCTGAAAGAAAAGACCTGGCAATAGGCTTCTGTGAAGATTTCAGCCTATGAAAACTTAGGGGGCAGTGCTACTCTGTCCTATAGATTTGTTATGAGTAGAAGCTGATTTGATGGCACACAAAAATGACAACATATCTCAGAAACCAATTATATAGTCAGAAACCAACAATGTAGTATAGGATGCAAGTGCTGTAAGAATTCAGAGAAGTAAGCTGGTGTGTTCTAGGAATTAGAGAAGGCATCATGAAGGATACTGAACTTGACATAGACTTGAACAGATAAAATCTCAGAACTAGAAGGGAACATAAATATGTCTCATGAACCTCACCATCTAGGTCTCACATCCTTTCTTTCAAGGTAACAGATTCAAAATACCTGACTCAGTGATATTAAGTGAATCGTCCACATGTAAACAGCTAGTGAGTTGCAATGCCAAAATTGGACTTCCAACTTTTTTAGAAAGACAGAAAAGAGAAGAGTGTTGAGACTATGTTGGACAGCAGTGGGACCTAAGAATGGTTAGACTGGAGAGCTGTGAAACCAGGCAAAGGAAGATAGATTTGAAACTGTAGGAAGGGAGTCACAGTTGGAAAATTCAAAGCAGACAGTAGTGCTACCTACTTGGGAAGGGGAGTTATGTTGGAAAGATGAGAAGCTGGAAAAGATTAATTGAATTTGAATTGTTTAAACATTATGAAAACATCCAGCTAGCAAATACTCAGCTCTTTTCTCATATATTTTATTTTAACATCAAAACTTGGCAACATCCAAGAGATCTGCCAAATATTACTTAATGTTTCAGTCTAACATTTCAATATTAAAAGCCTTCTCTTTCAGAATTTCAACCACAACAAGGAATACAGCATCAAATTAAAAGAAGAATCTGGCAGGAAGAATGGAAAGGCAGGAGGCGTTGCAAAGATAAATGCCTTAGAAAAGCAAGTCTTGGTGCAAGTTCTAGTAAAATGAAATGAGTTTAAAAGAGGAAGGAAAAACTGACATATCTTTAACCACAAACAATTGGATTATATTCAATAAACATGTATTTCCATATTTCATTGAACCCAAGAATCCATTTATTGTAAGAATTACCATTATTTAATGTATCATCACAGAAAGAAAAAACACTACTTAAAATATGATACAGGACTAAGATGTTATTGATTGAAACCTGCATGCTAATTTTAGAAATGTGAAAAGTAACATTTTAAAATCAGTGAGATGTCATAAGTGCTTAGTAGTAATTAAACCACAGTCATTTAATCTGTGTGTTTCTCCTAGTAACCCCTATAAATTGCGTTATGGAAACAGCCTTACATAACTGAGACAGATATAAGAATATATCTCAGATGTCGGATCAAGGTAGTTAATTTTCCGGGTCCTCATTTTCCACATAAGGAAAAATGGGTTGATAACTGCTACTTCACAATCTATTGTAATGATCAAAATAACATAGGTAAATGACTAACATGATGCCGGCCCATTAAATAGTGCTCAAAATTATCAGCTTAAAAATTATCAGAAATTATCACCTTAACAAAAATTATATTCTGTAATATCCATGAACTAGAAAAAAATATATAAGATTAGTCCATTCTTAAATTAGAGATTTCTAATACAATGTAGGCCACACAAATGTATCCCAGTTTTAGAAAATTGGGACTTTGAAACTTGAGGATGAAAGAAAAGATAAATTGAATGAAGCTCATGCATGAGCAAAAGAATTCTTGCTTAATAGCAGTTATAATTTTAGCATTGCTTTAAATATCATCTCTTCCATCAACCAAAGTGCATTTAAAGTATTATACATTTTACCAATATTTCATTTAAGCAGAACTTTTCCAAAACATATCCCTTTAAATGAAGAGAGGTGAATCTTGACTTAAATTATATGAGCATAGAGTTTTGAAAAAAGAAGCAGAACAGTAGAATGGAAAAGAAAAAGGGCCTTTGATTCAGATAGACCAAGATTTGAAAGAGGAATCTGAAACATACTATTGTGCAATCTTCAGCAAGTTATTTAACCACCACAAGGCCAAGGAAGGTTGGGCAATGTATTTCCATAGTGATACTGTCTTGGAAACCCAAGGAGGCACCGCTACGAGTCAGATGTGACCCGGTGGCAGTGAGTTGTTTTTTATTTTTTTAATTTTTTTTTATGTGTATGAAAGCTGGCCTATGAATGAGGAAGATTAAGCAGAATTGATGCCTTTGAATTATAGTATTAGAGAAGAACATTAAATATACCATGGACTGTCAGAAGAACAAACAAATATGTCTTGGAAGAAGTATAGCCAGAATACTCCTTAGAAGTAAATTGTCAACTGCCCAAGGTTTATTCCTGTGAGGCAGAGGTGTGCTGCCACCCTCTAACTTTCTACCAATTCTGACACCAACCATCCCTCTCACAGCACTCATTACTTACTTCTCTACTGTGTTTGGTAAATCATTGCAAAGGTCACACAGAACTCACAGATAGTAGTCACAATTATTGGAGTTTGTTAGGGCAGTAACAGGTTATAATTCAAGATCTGAAACAAGTCAGTTTCTTCAATCAAGACACTTTCTTCTCAGGCATACTCATAGGCACACTTCTTTTTGACCCTCAGACCCTTGGCTTTGCCTCTGCTCTGCTTAGGCAAGTGTTACAAAACTCTTTTATCTCTGTTGATAGATGCCCAAAGAGGCACCCTACTCTGACAGCAAGGCTTCTGCCCAAAGGTACTCACTCTTATTGCTCCATGGGCTGGAAAAAATGACATGACATCTCATGCTGGTCTCTTGGTTCAGCTAATTCTGTCATCTCTCTGCCATCTCACAGGGTCTTGGATCAAAGTATGTGTTCCACTCCTGTTTCTTCTTTCTTAATGGTAGTGATGGCTCATTTTAAGTGTAGTGAGAGGCAGAACTGACTAATCCCCACATCAGAGTTCCATACATCTTATTTGTACATCCACACAAGAGTGCCATGTACCTTATTTACCTTATTTACATTATTAATAAGCTATCCATTCCCCTTAGTGGGCCATAAGCACCTCACATTTGCATAGTACCACCCAGTCATCTGGTGGGAGTCACAAAGACCATGACTAGAACAACCGTATTGAGTGATCAATGGCATCACAGGTATGCTATCAGGAGGAAAAGTCTCTGGAGAAGTACATTGTGTTTGGTAAAGTAGAAGATCAGTGAAAAAGAACAGCCTCATGAGATAGATTGACACAGTGGTCGCAACAATGGGCTCAAATATAGCAATGATTATAATGCCACAGGACTGATCAGTGTTTCCTCTGTGGTATGTGTAGTCACTATGAGTTGGAACTGACTCTATGCACCTAAATGAAAACATTGTCATCAGCCCATGCTAGTCCTTTCTTTGAAGGGTAAAGTAGCCCTCCTTTACCTGAGGGGGAATTTCAGTGGATTCCTGAAACTGCAGATAGTACCAAACCCTATATATACTTTATTTTTCTTATACATCATTGGGCAGATGCCCAGACTATCTGGGACAGGCAGCATTAACCTGTTGGAAGCTGGCAGAGTGAGGTACAACTACTTTTCCAACTGTGTTTTCCAGGCTCCCACCCAGTGGTGGAAAAGTAAGAGGACTCCAAAACAGAGCAGGACAATGCAAGATTTCATCATGCTACTCAGAGTGGCATATAATTTAAATATTTTCAGAGCATAATTGACCACAGTAATTGAAATTTCAGAAAGTGAAACTGTGGATCAGGGGATACTACCATAGTCCTGTCTTTATCTGTGGGAGATCCTTCTCCACTGTTGTTGCTTAGGGAAGAAGGTTGGATAACATCACCCTGATGGTACCCATTGCATCAAATTGGAACCATTGTCTTTTTTGCACAAGAAGGATGAAATGATAATAATCTTAGAACCTAGATTTCATTGTGGCAGAGGCATTATGAGTCCATTTTTTAGCATGTCCTTGAGTTCCATCAACATCCCTACCTATCTTCTAGCATCAGTAGATCTGGGTTTCTAGAAAAGGAACCGACAGACCGATTTTACTCACAGTCTTATTCAGAACTGTCATGATAGCTGCTGTATAAAAATAGACATTGGAATGGATGGATGGGTAGATGGATGAATGTGTGTCTGGATGGGTAGGTAGATGGTTCAAAGAGTGAGTACGAGTGAAAAGTTATAAGAGCAAAGACTAGAGTTTTATTAAAGAAATTATTTAGACATTATCCTATTCCAAGTGGCACATTTTGTTTGCCCTCAAAAATTAAAACTCTACTATGAAATGCATTTACTCTTCTAATGGCTATCCTGTGGTACAGGAAGAATGACTTCTACTTGTGTTTAGTTGGTGTTTACTGAATGACACTCTTCTAGTAAGAAGCAAGAGAGGGAGGATAAATCATTGACCACACAGTTCAGAATCATAAACTTTGAAGTAGACACAAGTATTTCAAAGGAACTTTTTAGCCAGATTAAGTGGAGGACCCTTGCTGCATAATAATTTACTATTGACTTCATTTGAGAATATCAACAGGCACAACACAAAGAGTACCCAAGGATACATGAAGTTTCTCTTGAAAATACTGGAAGGTTTTACAGAGTAAATTGAGAGTTAACTCATAGAAAGAAAAGAAAAAAAGGAAGGAAGAAAAAATCTTTAGGAAAATTTAAACATTTTGTGGCTGCTTGGCAAGATAAATATATGATAAGAGTAAGCATTGAAAAACCCATGCTGATGTTGTACCATAGCATTTGACTTGTTCACCATAAATATCTTGTTTAGTCACATTTAATAACCATAAAATGTAGTTACACAGTAGGTACTGATTTCACTTTGAGTTTATTTCATATCAGCCAGATTTACTATACACTGGGTAAATTCTAAATCACAATAAAGCTTTTAAAATAATCAATATTTAATGAACTTATAATTACTCACAGTAACTGCCTTTTAAATGCAAATTAAATGGTACCACATGACATTTTAAAAGATTATCATTTTTTCCTATTAGGTCACTGTATAATATGTTTATTGCCATAATTTATCCTTTTTTGCTGGTGAGAGTATTTGTAGTCTTAGAAGATGTATAAATTTACAGAATGTGAGAAAAGGAAGACACTAACAACTACGTTGTATTGTCTTCTCAAACCATCATTTAGAAGGAGACTATAGCTGACCTTTTTGTTTTGTTCTCAAGAAGCCTTGGTGGTGCAGTGGTAAATTACTCAGCTACTAACCAAGGGGTCAGCAATTCAAACCCACTAACTGCTCTATAGGAGAAAGATGTGACAGTCTGCTTCTGTGAAGATTACAGCCTTGAGAACCACATGAAGCAGTTATATTCCATTCCATAGGGTAGCTATGAGTCTTAGTTGACACAATGGCAGTGGGTTTCCTTTTTGGCTGATTTTGTTTTCTGTTTTTTAATTTAGCAATTACAGTCTTGCTTATATGGATATACTAACTACTTGCTGTTCAACTTTTCCGAGGGCTCAAAGGGCTCCCCCATTTACAACAAGTGCCCTGGTTACCCTGCAGAGAACAGTTGGGGCCAGTTGTTATTAGATTACACTAACCCAGATTACACTAACCCAGTACATGGGAGCTCTGGTAGCATAGTGGCTAAGGCACTTGACTGCTAACCAGAAGGCTGGCGGTTCAAACCCACCAGCCACTCCTCGGAAGGAAGGTTGGGCAATCCTACTTCCGTAGTGATACTGCCTCGGAAACCCAAGGAGGGGTCGCTATGAGTCGGGGCCGACTTGACGGCAAATAACAACAACAACAACAACCCAGTACATATGTTCCCTGCTTGGAGCGCCTACCCCTTTGAGAGTTCTAGAAATTCTTTCAGGCCATAGGTTGCCATTGAAGAAGTAGCTACTTCAGTGCAGGAAATGGTATTCTCCTGGTGAGAAAGCATTCATCAACTATCCAGACTGGCAGGACTAATAAGTAAGAGGTAACTTCAGCTAGTAGATTCAAAACAGCTTGTATTTACATTGTTGAGTTCTGTGAGGACTGGTCATCAGACTTATATCCTTTGTAATCTCCATGATGCCTAGACCTGTTATGACAAACAGTAATATATTCCTTAATTTCTTACACAATTGGAAAACTATAATACTTTACATTTCTGACCATCTAACACAGTACCACTTTAGTAGAGTCAAGCCCCCACTAAGAAAATTGAATGCAAAGATTGTTGGGGGAAAAAAAAAATCAGTAGATCTAAGGAAATGCCACAGTTTTCACCAGGGAGACTCAGGATCCCAAGTAAATTTTAGTAGGGGCAACAACTGGGTATAAGTTCAGAAGAGGTTGTATTTGTGGAGATGCCCTCGGGTGCCATAAATGTCCAATGGTGTATGGCTATTGACCCTATGCTCCGGCATTGCAGACACAAGATGGACAGCCTGGGGTGCCCTGGAGAATTCAAATCTCATTGATGAGGGACAACAGTTACTAACACAAGCCAGTTTGCATTTGGGAGCATGAGGCCAGGATTGACATTTTTAAATTTTTCAAAAAATTATGAAAATCCTGATTTTTATGTGAAATCTTATTCTTATATGTAATCTGATCATATAGTATCTAATTTGAAAATTTTGGAAGCCTCATGTGAGTTAACACTGTGCGAGTAAAATATAACTCTGGATTGTATTTGGCTCATGGGTGGTCAATTAGCAACCTCTGCTCTGTTGTATCTTGTGTATCCTCTTTGCTCCAACCCACTGTTGTTGTTGTTGTTGTTATGTGCCGTGGAATCAGACCCAACTCATAGGGACCCCTCCTTGGGTTTCCAAGGCAGTATCACTACGGAAGAAGATTGCCCAACCTTCCTTCTGAGGAGTGGCTGGTAGATTTGAATCGCCAGCCTTCTGGTTAGCAGTCAAGTGCCTTAGGCACTATGTTACCAGAGCTCCTTCCAACCCATTAGTCTCCTAAAAGATCTTCAAGCTCTCTTCTCCTTGACTCCCACCATTTTTCTATACTACTTAGATCACATCAATCACTGGTTTAAATTCCTTCAGTGATTCCTTGTTGTCCAAAATAAGGTCAAATTCACTGGTGAACCCTACTAGGCACCATCAACAGTTTTAACTTTTACCCCTCAAGGGCCCAAGGACCTTTATTTAAGAAACTCCAAACTACTCACAACTTCCCAAGTATGTCATATTTTTTGCACAAAAATGAGATTGCACATGTTATTCTTTTTAAAGACTTGTCTTCTCCAACTGGAAAAATTCCCCTCAAACTCCAGATCTCATAGCAAGGGACACTTCCTCCATGAAGAGTTCCCTATATATCCCATTAGTCTCTTCCTCTGTTCCCACAATTCCTTTAACATTTATTACATCAGATTTTAAGTATGCATTTATGTGTCTTTCTCCTACTATACTGTGAATTCTCTGAGACCAGAAAGTAATTCTCTTCAGCTTTGTGTTCTCAATGCCCAAAAGAGTGCCTGGTTCTCATTAATATTTTATGAATAAATGGATAAATCCAATATTTCATTGGCAAAGCAAAGATTTTGCAAAGTATGAACTGTATTTAGGGAGTATGCATTATATACATATGATTGGATTGGTGTTCATGAGAGAAACAAGCAAACAAATACTGTGGGTAGAAATGTATCAGCCAAAATACAACAGATGGACTGCAAGAAGAATGTGCCAGGTATGGGATATTCCAGAGATACAATGAAATGGCTTTGAAGTAGGGTTGAAGAAAACTGTGAAGTAAGCCTGGCTTAAGGGCAGAATGAACAGCCTCCAGATAAGCTCAGATATAAAAGTTTAAGATTGAAAAATAGCCTCTGGAAGAGTAAAATGCTGATATTCAAGCTTTGATTAATCTAAGCATTCCACATCTTGCAATCCAACAGCAGAACTGTTTCTGGAATTTGGAATCCAACCCTGAGACCCAATCATGTTGTTGTTGTTGTTATGTACCATCGAGTCGGACCCAACTCATAGTGACCCCTCCTTGGGTTTCCTAAGCAGTATCATTACGGAAGTAGATTGCCCCATCTTCCTTCCCAGGAGTGACTGGTGGGTTTGAACTGCCCATGAGAAAAGAAAATAGAGATGAGGTGGTAGAACTGCTAGGGGCATAAGGAGAGGCTGCATAAAGGGTTATGATGGTGCTATGTTCTAAATGCTGAAAAGAAAGTCAGGGCTTTGTTTTACACCAACTTGGTGTGGATTTTGGACACATCACTTTAATTCTCTTGGCTCAATTTGTAAAATAGAGAATTTTGATCAAATGATCCCTAAGCTTCATTCCAATTACTTGTCTGTGATTCTTCTTAGTCTGTGAATGTCTAAAATATGTCTAGAGGAAATTTCCTCAAGCCTGTAACCACTGAAATCTAGAGCCAAATATATAGATATGCTGCAATGACATCAGAAGGATAAGGATATTTGTCTGTTAGGTTCACTCCTATAAGGCCTGGGTTTAAAGTTGAGCTTAGCATGTGGTAGCCTCTCAGTAAATACTTATTGACTCAATGAACTAAGGAAGCATCTCAGAGAGACTCCCCAAGTATTGCGAACCTGAAGATACTGTCCATTTGCCAGTCCCAACAATAAGCCTGTGTGTGTGTGTGTGTGTGTGAATCTGTGTTCACCTGAAAATCTAGATAACTCTTCCCATTTCTACCAACTTCTGGAAAAAGCACTTGATCCTATTCTGAAACAATTGTTCACAGTAAATTGTTATGCTACCAGACTATAATATAAATGAAGGCATGTCTTTGCTCATATGAGCCCCATTCTGTCCTGTGGATTCCCCCCAAATGCCCATCAAGAATATCCCAGAGATTATTGCATCTATTTCTGGAATCAGTGTTGTTGCTGTTGTTGTTCAAAAATAGATGATAGCACATTTTCCACCTCCAGGTAGGGTCTGAACAATTTTTAATTCAAACTGTGCTCATCATAGCCCTTTGATGCAGATTTTTATCAACTCTTATTGTGGAGAGCTGATGGGCATGGCTTTTGGTTCCCCATTTTCTGTACCATCTGGAGAAGTACCATATTAATATATTTTATGAGTTCAGTTTCCCATGATATTTTAAATTTGATAAAAGAGTTCACTGCTTAAAAAATATTTGAAAACCTGGGTTAAGCCTTTGCATGTCCTATTTAAAAAGTCCAAAAGCCTGCAAGTGAAGAATAGTAATATCTAACTTACTATGTCCAAAGTTCTGGCCTAAGAACTTTATATATATATTAACTCATTAAATCCTCATACCACCCTCCAATATAGTTATTATCATTAATATCACTTTTCAGATGGAGAAACTGGGCCACAAATAGGTTAGGAAACCTGCTCAAAACCACACATACCTAGTAATGGAAAAAGTGAGATTCAAAGGAAGGTAGATTAGCTCCAATCTATGCTTTTTACCACTGCATTATACTGCGTAGAAAGTATCAAAGGTAAGCACTGTTAACTGGCTTCAGAGTAGATTTTGCTTCTGGAAATCTCTTCAGTAACTTTGGTGTAGACAATTGTTGTTGTTGTTGTTGTTGTTATGTGCCGTCGAGTGTAGACAATAAGACTTTCAAATGAAGAAAAGAACTACATCTGCCCAGAAATTTCAAAATTGCATCTTGTTCCATTTTCTTCAGATTGAGTCCCTTGGAACCAACAAATTAGTGTGGAACTTAAATTAGTCCCAAGACCATTTGGAATGGAAAATTTTATATGGACTTGAAAGTTTAACCTAAGATGGGACAGCACCTCTGTAATACACACAACAGTCCATTTGGTCCTTTAAAGCAATCCAAATACTCATGTGCCACATGCTTACCAATGGAGAGGGATGACTTAGAGATGCCCTAAGTTGCTCATGGCAACACTGCTAGATTCTGCTTGCTTGTGCCTCATTGACTGCCTCTCTAATTCCTATGTCCACTCTACTGTGAACTCTTAGCTGTGAAACAACTACTTCATCCTATCTCAGCCTTTGTGGTCTTGATGATGGTTCTTGACTTGCCAGATCCTAATGGACTCAGATTTAACTTACTACCTCTTTGGCACTCCTAAGTCAATACATCTCCTGTTGGAATATAGCTTTATCCCTCTATTTGGAATAAAATTGTCAATACTAGCCAGTGTGCCAGTCCAGGATGCCCAAGGTCCTGTCTTTTAGGGTTGTATTCAGAGGTTGTGCTTCTTATTTTACCCAGACTCTAGTTTATTCCAGCTTACATGCAGGAGCTCTCAGCATTTGTAGCAATCAGAGCTAGGTCATTTATAACATGATTAGTGCATCTGAATAATGACAAAGTGGGATTGGACAAGTCTTTTAGAAACTCTAATAAATGAATAAGGAGACTATAAAGAGAGCCATGGAAAAGTAATTGGATTGCCTTGTTTCCAACCTGATAAAACATTAGAGATTTGAAAGAAAGGTTTCTAAGAAAAGGCTCAGAAAGAACTGAAAACTAAACATGTGCAGTGGGAAAGGCTTTCAGCTTGGGAAGGGGCATGGTAAAAGCCCAAATCCAGATATTAATAAAGTTGTATTGGGTCTACTTGCTTTTGTGTTGTCCAGGGAATCAGGTATTTTCCAGTTGGAGAAAAGAAATCTAAAAGTGTCATTCTTCTTAATGCTTTATTTTTAGAAGAGTAGTGACTGTCTAGGAGCTCTGGTAGCCTAGTGCCTAAGGCATTTGACTGCTAACCAGAAAGCTGGCTGTTCAAACCTACCAGCCACTCCTCAGAAGGAAAGTGGGGCAATCTACTTCCGTAGTGATACTGCCTCGGAAACCCAAGGAAGGGTCACTATGAATAGGATCTGACTCGACAGCACATAACAACAACAACAACAACAGCAACAACAGTGACTGTCTAAGCTGGACTGAAGGAATTGTGAGAAACAAAACTCCAGGAATTAATGGAAAACTCAATGAGAGGTTTAAACAAATGGATGCAGCACTGAAGGTATTCATCATTTATGCCAAGAAATTTGGAAGATAATTACCTGGTCCACTGACTGGAAGAGAGCCATAATTGTGCCCATTTCAAACAAAAGTGATCCAATCGAATGTGGAAATTATTCAACCATAGCATTAATATCACACTTTAGTAAAATTTTGCAGAAGAGGAAGTTCCAAAAAGATGATAGAATAGGCAGAAAGACTGCATGCAGACCCTCTTCAACAAAAAAAAGGGGGACCATTTAACACAGATACAGAAGATAATCCTGAACCCTGAGCATTGAAGGGAAGGATGTAGACATGGACTAAACTCCAACTAGTAGAGAATCTGAATGAAAACACCAAAAAAGGAGACATAAGAAACTGTGGTCTGGTAGTGATACTGATGGCACAGACAGTTTGGATATTGCCCAGTGATCTCAGGACCTAAGAATTAACCTAAAAATCAGACCTCCTAGCCAGGGACTGCACTGGTGGCTGGTGAATAAAAGGGTAAGCAGCGAAGAGGAAGGTGGGCTGACCTGTGCACTTTAGCCTGTCCAGAGGGTGCAGCCATTTTGAATGTTTACAAGTGGCTCGACCATTTTGGATATTTAAAGCAACAGCATTCTCCCAGATTCCAGGCACTTAAGAATAGGCTCCACTTGCTGGGAGCCACAAGGGCATTCCGGACACCAAGGACTAGAAAGGTGTATTCTCCTTGTTACACTTATACCCCACACTCTCTTGGTGAATGGAGGTATGGCCATCCCTCACTCCCACCAGCATTCTGGGCCAGCAGAAATTCCAGCCCAGTCTATGTGCTCAGATGGAGCCTGGATGCCCTGCCCTGCCCCACCCAGATTTTTTTTTTCTTTCTTTCCTGTTTTCTTTAGTTTGTTTGTTTCTGTCTGTTTTTAAATTGTTATTGTTATTATTATTGTCCTTTTTATTATTATTCTTTATTCTTCCCTTTCCAGGTTCTACCTTTCAGCTTTTTCTCTCTTCCCTGTTCCTGGTTCCCATTTTTTTCTGTCTCATGATTAACTCTATTCCTTGTTTTCCTTTTTGCATTTTTCACATTTTTTTCTTTATTATTATCCTACTCTAACTCTTTTCTCTTATTGCCCTATCCCCAGATATTGTGGGTTGTTATTTTCTTTTTTCTTTTTCTTTTTTGATTATTGTTCCTGTGTGTTTACATGATGTGTTTTTTGTCTATTTCCTTTAATTTTTTTGCTGGTTATGAAATTGTTGTTTTTGTATAACTAAGTGGGAGACAGCAACTGTGCCCATACCACACAACTACACCCCCACCTCCTGCAGCTTCACTTACTGAGTGAGAGCCACTACTTCCTTCTCCACCAACTGGCCAACAATAAATGACCCCCAAGAAGAGCCTGACTCACCCTTAACAGCTCTTCACAAACGGTTAACAGAGATCTAAATACAACCACATCACAATGTCTCAGAGACAACAGACCATCACATTCCACAGAAAGAAGCAAGATAAAAGGATAGAAAAAAAGGGAAGAGGATACAGACCTAGAACACATCCTGGAGGAAAAAGCCACATTGGAACTCCTTGATAAGGAATTCAAAAGGATTATATTTAGGTATTTTCAAAAGATTGAGTGACCTATCAAGGAAAACACTGAAAAAATTAAGGAAAACACAGACAAAACTCTAGAACACTTCAGAAGGAAATATAAGAACACAATGACAAAATAAATGAAAAATTAGAAATGATACAAAATCTACAGATAGAAATCCAGAAGATAAATACTAAATTTTCAGAAATAGTTAACACATTGAAAGAGCAAAGGAGTAGAATTGAATTAATGGAAGACAAAATTAATGAGAATGAAGAGAAATACCTGAATACTTCTTTGGAAAGGGATCAATCAGAAAACTGATCAAAACAAAATGAAGAAAGCCTACGGTTCATGTGGGATACCATCAAAAGGAATACCCTAAATGTAATCAGAATTCCAGAACAAGAAGAGAAAAAGAAAACCAGTGAGAAAATTGTGCAGGATTTGTTGGATGAGAACCTCCCTGATATGATGAAAGATGAGAATATATCCATTCAAGAAGTCCAATGAACCCCAACAGGATAGACCACAAAAGAAAATCACCAAGACATGGCATCAAACTCATCAAAACCAAAGACAAAGAAAGAATCCTGAAAGCAGTATGGGAAAAATGGAAAGCTATTTATAAAGGATAATCAATAAGAATAAGTTCTGATCACTCAGCAGAAACTATGCAAGTAAGAAGGCAATAGGATGAGATATAAAAATACCTGAAAGAGAAAAATTTCCAAGCTAGAATTATATACCCAGCAAAATTGTTCCACAAATGTGATGGTGAAAGTAGGAGATTTCCAGATAAGCACAAATTAAGGGAATTTGTTAAAATCAGACCAACCTTACAAGAGATACTAAAGGGAGTCCTTTGAACAGAGAACCAATAATAGCAAACAACAACAGACCATTAATACCGAAATGACATAACCCAGAAACTAACACAGCTATGGAAGTATCCAAGGTAAAATCAGTTTACAAGATTGTAAACAGGTAACCAGGAGCCCCAAATGGCAAATGAGGACTTTTAAAAACCAAAAAAAAAAAAAAAAGGGGGAAAATAGTGTAGTTACAGAACTTCAAAATAGTGAGGAACTCAAGAAAGTTAAAAGATAGAATGGACTGTTCCAAACTCAGGGAGAAAATTATAAACCACAGGGTAACCCCAAAGAAAAATGATAAACTTTCACATCACAATAAAGAAAAGAGAATAAGCAAAAATAGTCAGCAAATACGAAAACAATAGCAACAAAGGAAATGGTAACATGATTCATAATTATAATGTGTTCAGCACAGAAAATTTTATAGAACAAAGAAACCAAGAAGACCATGAACAAACACAACAAAATGATGGTAACCAATTCATATTTGTTGATAATTACACTGAATGTTAATGAATTAAATGCACCACTCAAGAGACAGAGACTGGCAGACTGGATAAGAAAACATAATCCAGCAATATGCTGTGTACAAGAGATATACTTTAGAGACAAAGAGAAAAATAGACTACAAATCAAAGGTTAAAAAAAGATATATCAAGCAAATGAGAATGAAAAAAGAGCAGGAGTGGCAGTATTGATTTCTGATCAAACAGACTTTAAGACAAAAACCACCATTAGAGACAAGGAAGGAAATTATATAATGATTAAAGGATCAATTGAACAAGAAGACATAACCATGATAAATATCTATGGACCCAATAAAGAGCCCCAAAATATATAAATCAGACTTTAACAGAGGTGAAAAGGCAAATAGATGACTCCACAGTCATAGTGGGAGACTTTATTACACCACTTCCAATGAAAGATAGAACAACTAGAAAGAAACTCCACAAAGATGCAGAAGAGCTAAACAATATAATCCACCAACTTGACCTTATAGACATCCACAGAGCACTTTACCCAAAAACAGCACAATATTCCTTCTTTTCCAGTGCACATGGAACATTCTCCATGATAGACCATATGTTAGGTCATAAAGCAAGCCTTAATAAATTTAAAAACATTGAAATACTGTAAAGCATCATATATATTTTTTTTTCAGAAGATAATTAAAAATTTATTGCAGTAGTGCATCAATAGGAAACTGCCAAAAACTCAAACTGGATTCAGAAGAGAGTATAGAATGAGAGACATCATTGTTGATGTCAGATGGATCTTGGCTGAAACCAAAGAATACCAGAGAGATGGTTACTGTGTTTTATTGACTATGTAAAGCCTTTTGACAGTATAGATCATAACAAACTATGGATAACATCACAAAGAATGGGAATTCCAAAACATGTAATTGTGTTCATGAGGAACCTGTACATAGACCAAGAGGCAACTGTTTGAATAGAACAAAGGAATAGTGCATGCTTTAAAATCAGGAAAGGTATGCATCAGGGCTGTATCCTTTCACCATACATATTCAATCAGTATGCTAAGCAAATAATCCAAGAAGCTGGACTATATAAAGAAGAACACAGCCTCAGGACTGGGGAAAGACTCATTAGCAACCTGTGATACATAGATAACAAAACCTTTTTTGCTTAAAGTGAAGAAGACTTGAAGCACTTACTGATGAATATCAAAGACTACAGCCTGGATTACACCTTAACATAAAGAGAACAAAATTCTTCACAACTGGACCAATAAAGAATATCATGATAAGCAGAGAAAAGACTGAAGATGTCAAGGATTTCATTTTATTTGGATCCACAATCAATGTCCATGGAAGCAGGAGTCAAGAAATCTAATGATGTATTGCATTGGGCAAAATGCTGAAAAAAAAAAAAAAAAAAAAAACTCTTTAAAGTGTTGAGGAGCAAAGATGTCATTTGGAAGATAAAGTGTACCTGACTGAAGTCATGTTATTTTCAATAGCCTTATATGCATCTGAAAGCTGAACAAGGAATGAGGAAGACCACAAGAGAAAGGATATATTTGAACTGTGGTGTAGGCTAAAGATGGCAAATGTATCATGGATTGCTAGAAGAAGGAACAAATCTGTTTGAAGGAAGTACAGCCAGAATGCTCCTGAGAAGCAAGAATGAACAAACTTCATCTGTCATACTTTGGTCATGTTGTCAGAAGGGACCAATCCCCAGAGAAGGACATCATGCTTGGTAAAGTAGAGGGTCAGTGAAAAAGAGGAAGACCCTCAACAAGAAGGACAGACACAAAGGCTTCAATGATGGGATCGAGCATAGAAACTGATTGTAAGAATGGTGCAGGACTAGACAGTATTTCATTCTGTGTACATAACATCGCTATGAGTATGAACCAACTTGAAGGCACCTAACAACAGTAACAACAAAAGTAACTGCTATTCCTGATGAATATTGTTGTTCTTAGGTGCTGTCAAGTCAGCTCTGACTCATAATCACCTGTGTACAACAGAATGAAACACTGCCCAGTTGTGTGTCATCCTCACAATCGTTGCTATACCCGAGAGCTCATCATTGCAGCCTCTGTGTCAATCCATCATGTTGAAGATCTTTCCTTTTTTTTCACTGATCCTCTACTTGGTATCTTTCTCCAGGGAATGGTCTCTTCTGACAATATGAACAAAGTAGATGAGAGAAAGTCTGGCCATTCTCATTCATTTCTAAGGAGCATTCCATCTACACTTCTTCCAGAACAGATTTGTTTGTTCTTCTGGCAATCCATAGTATTTTCAGTATTCTTCGTCAAAACTACAATTTAAAGGCATCAACTCCTTTTCAGCCTTCCTTATTCATTGTCCAGCTTTCATATGCATATGAGGTAACTGAAAATACCATGGCTTCAGTTAGGCACATCTTAGTCTTCAAAGTGATATCTTTGCTTCTTAACACTTTAAAGTGGAGCTCTGGAAGTGTAATGCCCAAGGCACTGGACTGCTAACCAGAAGTCTGGCAGTTCAAAACCACCAGCCACTCCTCGGAAGGAAGATGGGGCAATCTACTTCCATAGTGATACTGCCTCAGAAACCCAAGGAGGGGTCGCTATGAGTCGGGTCCGACTCAACGACATATAACAACAACAACAACACTTTAAAGAGGTCTTTGGCAACAAAATTGCCCAGTGCAATATGACATTTGATTTCTTGTTGGCTGCTTCCATGGGTCTTGATTGTGAGTCCAAGTCAAATAAAATCCCTGATGACTTCCGTCTTTTCTCCATTTATCATCCTGTTGCTTATTGGTCCAATTGTGAGGACTGCCCTTTTCTTTATGATTATGTGTAATCTGTAGTGAAGAATTTAGTCTTTGATCAACATCAGTAAGTGCTTCAAGTCATCTTCACTTTCAGCAAGTAAGGTTGTATCATCTGCATATTGCAAGTTGTTAATGAGTCTTCCTCCAATCTTGATGGTGCATTTCTGATAGTCTAGTTTCTTGGATTATCTGTTCAGCATATAGATTGAATAAGTATGATGAAAGGATACAACCCTGACGCACTCCCTTCCTGATTTTAAACCATGCAGTATTCCCTTGTTCTGTTCAAACAACTGACTATTGGTCTATGCACAGGTTCCTCATGAGCACAATTAAATGTTCTGGAATTCCCATTCTTCAGAATGTTATCCATATTGTATTATGATCCACACAATCAAATTCCTTTGCATAGTCAATAAAACACAGGTAAACGTCTTTGTGATATTTCTTGCTTTCAGCCAAAATCCATCTGACATCAGCAATAATATCCCTTGTTCCACAACCTCTTCTGAATCCAGATTGCATTTCTGGAAGTTCCCTGTAATCATATTGCTGCAACAGTTTTGAATTATCTTCAGGAAAATTTTACTTGCATTTGATAGTAATGGTATTGTTTGATAATTTCTACATTCTGTTGGATCACCTCTCTTTGGAATGGGCACAAATAAGGATTTCTTCCATTCAGTTGGCTAGATAGCAGTCTTCCAAATTTCTTAGCATAAACAAGTAAGCACCTCCAGCACTGCATCTGTTTGTTGAAACATCTCAATACATATCCTGTAAATTACTAGAGCCTTGTTTTTCACCAATTCCTTTAGTGCAGCTTCAACCTCTTCCTTTAATACCATTGGTTCTTGATCATATGTTACCTCCTGAAATACTTGAACATTGACCAATTCTTTTTGGTACAGTGACTCTATGTTTTCCTTCCACCTTCTTTTAATGCTTCCTGAATAATTTAATATTTTGCTCATAGAATCTTTCAATATTGCAACTCAAGACTTGAATTTTTTCTTCAGTTCTTTGAGCTTGAGAAATGCCAAGTGTGCTCTTTCCTTTTAGTTCTAACTCCAGGTCTTTGGACATTTAATTATAACAATTGACTTTGTCTTCTTAAGCTGCCCTTTGAAATCTTCTGTTGAGCTCTTTTATTTTGTCATTGCTTCCACTCACTTTAGCTACTTTCCATTCAAGAGCAAGTTTCAGGGTCTTTTCTAACATCTGCTTGGGTCTTCCTTTTCTGTATTTTTAATGACCATTTTCTTTCTTTATGTATGATGTTCTTGATGTCATCTCACAACTCATCTGGTCTTCAGTCATTGGTGTTCTCTGCATCAAATCTATTCTTCTGATTGTCTCTAGATTCAAGCAGAAATCATCAAGCTCATATTTTAGTCTTTTGGACTTGTTTTAATTTTCAGTGCTTTACTGCTATTCTTAAAGTTTTCATTGGCCAAGCTTTTCAGAAGTAGATAGCCCCATCCTTCTTCCCAGTATATCTTAGCCTGGAAACTCTACTGAAACATGTCTGCCATGGCTGACCCTGCTGGTATTTAAAATACCAGTGACAGCTTCAGCCTCACAGCAACACATAAGCCACCACAGGATGACAAACTGATAGATGATTGGTGATGACTATAGGTCAGAAATAATATCAGAGCTTTATTTGTATGCCATATTTTCCAATAGACAATGAATTGGAAAAGTGCTGCTTACAATATCCTCTATTTCTCTTTATAATCTCACATTTTATCTAATTTCAGAAAATTTTCTTCAGTGTTTTATTGCTTTCAAAAAAATTCAGATATATACAACTCATCTGCTACTACTGACTTTCAACATTTCAGCTAGAGGAGAGAAAGAGTGATAGAAAATAGCCTGGATGCAACTTTCTATGTATGCAATTACATGAATTTTGAAACTGTATTTTGTAGCTCTAAATGTCTTTAATTTAGTGCAAGAAGTGTTTACTCTAAGTTGATATGAAGGTAAACTGTAGATAGGCTTTGTCAAAATTTCACTCCATTAGAAAAAGTGATAGCCAAAGTACATGATACTCCCAGCTAACCTCTGCTGATTTCAGTCCAAGTGTAATATTCCAAGTGATTTTAATCCAATTGACAAAATCAGAATGCTTGACAGTTATGCATTAAAGGCAGCAGCTGAATGGCATTTGCAATAAACGATTAGCTCAATAGCTTGCTCCCTGCTGGGCCAGTAGAATTTGTTTTGCTTTATTAGTCTGCAATATTTAGAACATATGACTCCTGAAAGAGACCTAAAATGTACCCATAATTAGAACAAAGAAAAGAAGGGTGTGAAAGGTTTTTAAGACTTTTATTTTTCTTTCCGAACAATAGATGGATAGAATAGGTGGTAGAGTCTTTATCAAACTCCTAATGATTCTACACACTGCCCTAGGCATTAATCATGGCCATGAAAATATGCTCTGAGATCCATTACCACCTTCCCAAGGAGACCATGCTTTCCATGGGCTGCTTCTAGGCAGTAACTGAGCATGGCTAAATAATAAGGTGGGTCCATTCTTTGGAGATAGAAGATTTCTCTGATGAATGATTTTAGCTTAAGGCCTCCCCACCAACCTTGCTGAACTTAGAATTGTGCTGAATTTAATGATTCTTTCACACAAACTTGCTCCTCTTTCTCCTTCACAAGGGTCAGACTTAGACCATATTCTGATGGCTCTTCCAGCTTACCCCAACTCCTCTATTATTTTACAGTCATTTCCTCTAATAAATCTCTTCCATGTCTAATACAATCTTGACCTCTGCTTCTCTGAGGATCTAAATTAACCCTGTGTTTTTAATATACAAGTCCTCCAAGAAATTCTGATGCTTTCTAAAATTTAAGAATCCCTAACTTAAGCAAATGATTTAACTTCTCAAAGTTTTGATTCATTTTAGTCCTTACAAAAAAAGTATCATGATGTAGTTTTTTAATCAGGTCTCTTTTTTTTTTTTTTTTATTAGGATTTGGGTGAAGATTTACAGAGTAAATTCACTTTTCATACAGCAGTTCACATAT
>NW_006922178.1:1524918-1546258 GCF_000298275.1 Orycteropus afer afer
TGCTGTGTCCCAAAGATTTTGGTATGTTGTGTTTTCATTCTCATTTGATTCAAGGAATTTTTGAATTTCAATTTTGATTTCTTCTCTTATCAGGTCTCTTTTTTAAGTAACTAAAAACAGCATTTTTTAACAAAAGTATGTATTTAAGATTGAAGCCCTGTCCTAAGAACTTAATCAACATCATCAGGACTTAGTTTCTGTTCACCTCTTTTTCTGAACACTTCTGTTTAGGCTCCTTTCTAAGACAGCCTAAATTTTTCTTTTAGCAACCCCAATGGTAGAGAATGTCCATTTTCCCAATAACTCTAGTGAAATTCCTGGACTTTCATTGGCCTGAATTAGATCACATATCCATACCTGAAGTAATCTTTATGTTCTGGAAGATGAGGTTTACTGACTGTCCTAGGCATAGAACTTGAACCCACCTCCAAAGCTGGGGGTGGAAACAGCCCCCATCAAACCATATATTATAAGAATAAGGAAAATTAATGGAAATATGATGGAAAATGAGGGCGCTCTTTCCAAAAGAAGGGACACAGTTTTTAGTATCATACTTTGATCATGAAAATGAATTGTTATTATCCCCATATCACAGACTGGAAAATGCAAACTTTAAGAAGTTAAATCATTTGTTTAAAGTAGAGATTCTTAAATTTTAGAAAGCATCAGAATTTCTTGGAGCACTTGTTAAAATGCTGACTAAGTAGATCATGTGTTTCTTACAAGTTCCCAGGTGGTGTTGATACTGGTCCAGGGGCCAAATTTTGAGAATCACTGCTCTGTATAAATAAAAAGAGTTAAACTTTTGTGAGTAATCACTAAGGTCAAGGCATTGTTTTGAAGCTTACATATATTACCCCAATTAGTCTTCACAACAGTATTACTTATTACTAGTATTATTATTATCTCCATTAAAAAAAAAACTTTTATATATATTCTGAAACTCAAGTCATGTAAAATAATACAAAGATAAAATGAATATTACTTTTTCACTCTAAGTTCAGGATAATATTTAAAATGTATATTCACAGAACTGGGGGAGCTCTGGTAGCATAGTGGCTAAGACACTTGCCTGCTAACCAGACGGCTGGCGGTTCAAACCCACCAGCCACTCCTCGGAAGGAAGGTTGGGCAATCCTACTTCCGTAGTGATAACTGCCTCGGAAACCCAAGGAGGGGTCGCTATGAGTTGGGGCTGACTCGACGGCACATAACAACAACAACAACATTCACAGAACTCAGAGAATCCTGCAAAACTTGAACTAGAAATAACAACTGTGATATCTTGGCCTCTTTTCCCATTAAATGTGAAATTTTACCCCTTATGTTGATTTCATTATACAATCAAAAAATCTCATGCAATTAAAGCATGAAATGAAAGCAAAACAATTTTGGGTTGGTATTTGTGCTTTATCCCCTGTGTTATCCTCCAAGCTAGGAAGGAAAAAAAAAATCTTTCTTTTTTTTCTGAGATATACATTTATTTCATCTTCCAAATTTCTCTCTAATCCTGTTCTGTCCAGCCTATGAGTACCCTCCAAAACACCAAACTCACTGCTGTAGAGTTGATTCTGACTCATAGTGACCCCTCCTTGGGTTTCCGGGGCAGTATCTCTACTGAAGTAGATTGCCCCAATCTTCCTTCTGCTGAGTGGCTGGTGGGTTTGAACCACTAGCCTTCTGGTTAGCAGTCAAATGCCTTGGGCACTATGCCACCAGAGCTCCTATGAGTGTCCTAGGCACTCCCATTTCTTTTTTATTTGTTTGTTTGTTTTGTTTTGTTCTGAATTGTGATTTAGGTGAAAGTTTACAGAGCAATTTGGTTTTCCTTTCAACAATTCATACACATTTTGTTTTCTGATGTTTGTTGCAATCCCCACAATGTAGCAGCACTTCTCCCACTTCCTCCCTGTGTTTACCATTCCCTTTGTCCTTCTTTCCTATCCTTTGCTACCTTCTTAGATTTATCCCCAAGCAAATGCTGCCCTTTTTGATCTCATACGGTTGATTGTTCTTATGAGTGCATACATTCCTGATATAATTATTCACCTTACAGGTCTGTGTATCATTTGGCAGAAAGTTAAGTCACAGGGGTTGAGTTTGGTTCCTAGCTTGAAGGGCCCATTTTAAAATTTTAGGAAAATAAGGTTCAAAGAGCCTGAGTGACTTTACCAAGGACAAATATTAGAAAGTGTCAAAGCTGGAATTCAAACTTAAATGGCTCCTAAAGTAAACTTCCCTAAAACAAAAAACCAAGAGAACGACATCTGATAACAATGAACCTGTTTCTCACTATTAGGTTACCTGTAACCAAGTGATTTGAAATTTGAAAATCAGTCAGCTACCATTTCTCCAACATCATCCATGTTAACTTCTCAAAGTCATGTAAAATAATACAAAGATAAAATGTACATTACTTTTTCACTCTAAGTTCAAGATAATATTTAAAATGTATATTCACAGAACTCAGAGAATCCCAAGCACATATAGACATAAAGTGTTCATAAAAATGGTAATGGTTTCATGCCAATTTATAACCCAGATCAGAATCCAGACCATAGAAACACCTAGAAAGCACATGCTTCTCTCAGATATTTCTTCTCCTTAAGCTCCTGCTGCAGTGTGAAATTTTAATATCTCATCAAGTCTATAGCAGTCATAAACTACTGTCCCTTTTTATCTAGTGGGTAATGTAAGAAGCAGAGCATCCATAATAATGACCTAAACCTAGCTCAGGAAATAATGCTTGAGGATGATGAACTCTAAATTACAAGTGATTATTTTTGAATTCACTGCAACTTTCTTGAGCGTTTTTAGTACCCACTTAATTTCGCCAGAAAACCATAGTCATTGTTACCCATAATATAAGCAGTTGATCTAAGGGAAGGAATTTATTAGTTTCTTTAAAGATTTATTGCATTCTAGAGGAGAAATTGTCAAGTCAGATCATGGCGCATCCTTGCTGCCAAGCACCATCTTATGTATACAGAAATTGAACCATAAAAAAAAAAAAAATTAAGTCTAGCCTCCCAACAGCCTGTAGTTGAGGAAGGGAACCACAAAGGGAACGTGGCAACTAAGACTTCAAATTATGAACATTATGAGCTATGTTTTAATTTTTAGGAATTGTATTTATTCAAAAAGTAATTGTTACATATTTCCTATGTACAAAGCCCTGTATAAACATTATAGAATATATGAAGATCACTAAAGCATGAACACATTCCTTGAGGAAAAAATAAAGTGTATTTTTATAAGGGAATTGGTGTGGGCAATGCCTGTGGTTTTCAACATCTATAACTATATGAATCTCAAACTAGATCTAGTTAGAGAAAAGGCTATAGTGCATTAACAAATATATTTGAAAATGCAGTAGTTCAAACAAAACGAAGCTTATTTCTCAAGTAAATATGTCAAGAGTGGTTACCTGGGCTCTGCTTGAAGAAATCAACAAGAGACTTAGAGCTTAAAAAATACATCTGCCATTTTCTGAGCTTTTAGTCCAAGGCCTTGCCATCTATATGTCAAAACATAAGATACCACTAGGTCCTGGTTCCAGCTAGAAAGGGGAGGAGAGAGAAATTGGAGGTGGCAGGCACACTGCCTGAAAGCTGATGGCCAGAAGTGACACATATTACTTGTATTCACATGCCATGGGAAAAAATTTACTCACACAGCCACACTTAGTCATAGAGAAGCTAGAAAATTACATCTGGTATGAAGCTTGGGAAGAAAGGAAGAATGGATTTGGGTGGGCAACTAGCTGTCTCTTCCCTAATCCTATATGTGATTTATTTCATTTTATCCTCAACCCAGTTACATAGGTATTTTTATTCACACTTTATAGATGATGTGGTCTTTGGGTGATAAAAATGATTAACACATTTGGCTACTAACTGAAAGATTGGAGGTTTGATTTCACACAGGGATGTCTCAGAAGAAATGATTGGCAATCTATTTCTGGAAAATTAGCCATTAAAAACCCTGTGGAAATGGGCCTTGAGACCAGAAGAACTAGATGGTGCCCAGCTACCAATGCTAACCACTCAGAAGGGATCAAAACTGGCATGTATAGAGTGGGAGGAAAAATGTGGAACAAAGTTCAAAAACACAATAATGACCAGAATTACTGGTTGGAAAGATTCTCATGGGATCCCCAAGATTATAGCCTTGGGATACCCTTCAGGCCTGGGATAGGACTCACTCCCAAGGACTGGCTCTCAGCCCAAGAGTAGAAAGACACATGCAGAACACCCAACCCAGGGTGATGCACCAACCTACTACTCTAGGGAGACACTCTGCTTGGAGCAATCAGCCCTGGGGTAGCAGAGGGGCAGCATTCATGTGGATGGAAAGCTGGACAGACAGGAGTGCATAGTTAAGAAGGGGGGGTCACAGGGAAGGGAGAGGAAGAAAGTAGGTTAGGTTTGGGGATGGTAATCGGGGAGTGAAACCAAATGTACATGAACTGTTGAATGTAAAACAAATTCTGCTCTGTAAATTTGCAACCAAAGCACAATTTAAAAAAAAAAAAAAAAAACAACTATGGAGTGGTTCTATTGTGACACACAAGAGATCCCTGAGTTGGAACTGACTCAATGGCAACTAGTGCTTGTACAGGTAATGTAACTGAGGCTTGAAAATTAGTGTGTCCAAGGTCACTTTAAGCCATTAAGTAATTTAATTGTTTGAATTCAAACCACAATATGCCTGACTTTAAGCCTATGCATACAAACAGTGTGGCATGGAGTTACTATTCTCATCACTGTGAACACATGAAAGACTACAATAGTGGGTAGAGTGTGCAAAGTTTTTTTTTTACAATGTGAAAGTAGTTAATAGTAATAATGTATATAAGAGTTCAATTCACTCCATTGTACATGTTTACCATGAGTCAGAGCTCTCTCAACAATAGCTAACAACATATGAGTTCATTAAAATGATGAATCTTAACAAAAGGCCAAAAAGGTATTGCGGTGTAGTAAATTACTTAGTGTGGCTTTTCTACCCATAAGTCTTTGTAAACTCTAAGGTGGGAATTGCTATTAGCTACGGAGGAGATCCTGATTTTAAAGTCGCCCACCTGGGTTATTTCTGTTGGGCGTGGCACAATACAATGTTCTGGGAAGTTCCCACTCTCTCTCACGTGCTTAGAGTTCTGATGCTATGATGGGCTAGTTTGACCACCCTGCCGGGCTCAAAAGGAGGCCTCCTAGAGGCAGAAATCTCTCTCTGACTGCTGGTGGAGGAAGACGTGCTGCCGAAAGAGACACGCACCCCTGAAAGAGACACGTGCTGCTGGGAAAGAGCCGCAAGAGACACGCATCACTGAGTGAGACGCCGAGGGACCAGCACTGCTGAGAAAGAGACTGTGAGAGACTCTTGGCTGAGGGACGGTGGGCTGGGAGAGAGACTGAGCGTTCTTCCTGGACTTGAGTTGTAGCCTGGTGCTTCCCTAATAAACCCCATAATCTGTGAGTTCTGTGTGGCCACTGCAGTGAATTATCGAACCCAGGAGAGAGGTGGTGGGTGCCTTGGGAGGAACGGTTGGTAAAAGGGCTGGAGGGAGGCAGCATGTCTGGCCCTGCAGTAATAGGCCTTGGGTTACTGCTGGTAATCCTGCCTTCCCCTTGTAGGGTTAGAGGAGGTCAGAACATGTGGCCTCCTTGTCGTTTTTGCAGGTATAGTCCATCATGGACAAAATCAAACCAAATCAAGCCATCAAGTTGTTGATTCCAACTCATAGTAACCTTATAGTACAGAGCAGAATGGCCCCACAGGGTTTCCAAGTCTGTTAATCTTTATAGAAGCAGACTGTGTCATTTTTTCCCTGCATTGTGGGTTTGAACAGCCAAGCTTCTGGTTAGCAGCCCAGTGCTTTAATCACAGTGCCACCATAGCTCCAGAGCTCATCAAGGACAAAGAGTCATCTATTTTACCACAACTTTTCTGGTAAATCCCTTCATCAGGTTTTGTATTTTATTGGGGTAATTTGGGGGCTGGTAGTGGGGGACTCACTGCCATCAAGGCAGTTCCGACTGGAAGCGACCCATCCTTGGGTTTTGGGTTTCTGAGGCGGTATCTCTGCAGAAGTTGATTGCTCAATTTTCCTTCTGAGGAATGGCTAGTGAGTTTGAACTGCCAGCCTTCTGGTTAGCAGTCAAATGCCCTAGGAAGTGTGCCACATGTTGTTATATTCAGTAGTTTTGAACAGAAGGAGCCTTTGAGCTGGCACCAAGACAGACTGCAGTCAGGGCTGAGCTGGCTGAGAATGCTAAGGGGAAAATGCTAGCTGTGCTGCATAACATTTGAAAGATTAGGGAGTTATTCTGTTTCACATGTGCAATTTGATTTCTACAGCCTTTTGTATTCACCATATTTCAAATGTCTGCCACCATTTACCAAAGAGATAGATATGAGCTGCATGTAAAGAAAACCTTGGGCTGCCTGCCCCTTGGAATGTGAAGACAGAGTGGCTCTTTATTCCAGAAGGACTGGGACACCCAATATTGGCCACTTTTGAAGGTAACTCATGAACATCTACATGATTAGAAACACAAAGGGGAAAAGAAAAGGAAGAGATGGGGAACAAGTGCAGGAGCAAAGAAGGTAGAAAGCCTTACCAAATAATGTTATGTTATAAAGAAGTAAATATTAAAAACTGAAAGAACATTTCAGATATATTCTTGTTGTTGTCAGCTGCCATTGAGTTGGTCTTGCTCCATCTTCATGACTGGTTGTGGATCAGACCATTGTGATCCATAGGGTTTTCACTGGCTGAGTTTAGGAGGATTGCAAGGCTTTTCTTGCTAGTCTGAAAGCTCTGCTGAAGCCCATTTAACATCATAGCATCACAATAGCTTCCACTGAAAGTTGGGTGGTGACTATGCATGAGGTGCATTGACCATGAATCAAACCCAGATCTCCCACATGGAAGGAGAGGATTTTACCACTGAATGATCAATGACCTCTTCAGGTATCTTATATGCCCCCCCCCCCCAATTTATTTCAGATGAGGCAGAATTCAGAAACTGGCAACTTTTACCAGGCAGCTCATCTCTTCCCTGTTTGGGAATGACATCTGCTAGAAAGCTAGCACCCAGAACTGGAAAGAATGATTAGCTGCGCTCATTGCAGTCATGGAACCTGCCCATGGCTGGCAAAGCACCTATCAGTGAAACAGCAGCCACAACAGCAGCCACAGCCCCATCATCTCACTGAGGTAGGAGGGATGGTGGTGGCCAATAAGTGACACAGAGCTTGACATATGGCCATTTATCATTTGAAAGATTCCAAAACACAAAAGGAAATACAGCAGATGTGTAATCTTATGACCATTCGGGGGGAAATAAACCATCAAATCTCTCCCCTTCCTATTCCACAGATACACCTAGAGCAACCAGCAAAATACAATACTACACTGTGGTCTGGCCCTCCACCTGGAATGTTCAAATGTCTTTGTGACCACAGTTCAGTTTCACTGTGTGTAGCAAGTGGGTGTGTAGCCTTGCTCTTTCTTTTCCCATATAATCTCTAAGTCCATGGCTTTCTTTGAGGAGAATGTCTGGAGCTCTGGTAGCACTGTGATTAAAGCATTGAGCTGCTAACCAGAGGCTTGGCTGTTAAACACACTCTGCAGAGGAAACATTGGTCAGAAATTAGCTTTCCTTGCAGAAGTCAAATGCCACCAATGCAATGAGATGAAGGCAGTCAAAATAGGTGCAAACCATTTCTGCTTCCTCACTTTTCTTTAGTAATGCAGATTATAAATACTTCAACTTATATTGTGCACAATTATTTGCCAGTTACAGCAGCATCTTTTGTTTCCATAATGTCCTATCTAGTCTCTCCCCCTACCCTGGAAAGTTGTACATGACATAACTGCTTACTCTGTTAATTCCATTGAAAAGCTCTTCTTCCCTGTCCTGTCATATGTGTATATGCATTCATTCATTCTTCTGTATTCATTCTTCTTTTAAGCACATCTAGGAAAATAGCACTGAAACACATGCACATCCTGCCCTCATTTTATTTCATTGTCTGCACCCACCAAAATGAATTAAATATCATAGTGAAATATATAGTAGGATAGATAATGGAACATGCTGTGACAAAAAGTAAAGCAAACAGGGAGGTTATGGAGTGCAGTTGACTGAGGGACATTTTAAATAGGGTGGGGTCTGGAGAGGCCTCACTGAGAAGACTGGTGTTTGAATAAAGACTTAAAAAAGAGAAATAGTGAGCATGTGGCTATTTGGGGGAAGAGCATCCCGGGCAGAGAGAACAGTAAGTACATAAATATTGAGGTGAACACATGTTCAGGGGTTTGATAACAGTAGTGAGGCCAGTATGGCTAGAATAAAGTGAATAAGGGGAAGAAAAGTAGGAGGTGAGGTCAAGGAGATGTAGAGTATAGGTATAGAGGGGTAGATTTGTCCTAACTACAAAACAGCCTATATTTATAAGAGCCCAAACCAGAAAGCTGACTTGGAAGCTATCCAGCAAGTTGGAACACAGTTTTACATTTGGAAACTCAGAGTATTAATGATACTCTTAAACTTAGGTTTCTGTGGCTGATGATTTTGCTGACTGCAGTCTCTGGCAAAGGGAGGTTGCTTCTACTTACAACTGTCAGGACTACTCACCTCCCTGACACAGCTAATTTTGATAAGCCGTTATTAGCTTGCTGCTGGGCTCTTATAATGGAATGCCTGACCCATGCAGGCCCTATGATTTTTTGCCCTGATATTCCCATTTTGGGATAGATTAATTCATACTCAATAACTAACAAGGTAGGAAACCCAACAAGCCATGCTTGTCAAATAAAAATGGTGTATTCAAGCAAACAGCGTGCTGACATCAGTGGCATCTTGGTTTTGTAAGAAAAAATAGCATCTATATCCTTGGGTAAAACTTTAACCCTGACTCTGCCACCTGAAGCAAAGCCTCTGATTAAGTGGGGGCTTAATTTCAAGGTTTCAAACTGTTTTGAATTAGTTCTGACATGGCCCACACAGTGAAATTTGGAAAGAGACCTGAATTTGTAAAATATAGATGTACTGGAATGATAACTGGAATGGAAAAATTTATGAGAATGATAATAAGAAAGGGAAAATTGGAAGAGCCATAGTGAGCTCCTGAGGAGGCAAATGTGGGAAACTGGATAATTGCCAGGGTTTTTTTTTTTTTTGGTTTTATGGAGAGTGACATAGATTCAAAGCAGCACAGTCACTGCTATCTTTGAGCCAGGCACCATAGTTTCCAATTTTGTTGTTCAAGAGATTTGGTTGTTATGTAATACACACACTGTCCTTGTTTTCTAAGAAGGAGATTAAGTTTCTAGCAGGGCAGCAACCCATAAACATTTCATGTTTTGGTTATAATTCTGGTATACCAAAATTTTAGAAATTCAGATCTGTTTCAGACTTCATCAGCCATGACTGAACCAGGAAGAATTGGTTTGAAGCCCTGTTTGATTTATGGAGATTCCTCTAAATTCCTGATTCTGGTTTACTGATGATTTGGCTAAGCTGAAACTCAATGATGTCCATTGGGTGGCTGTTACTCCTCAGCAGTGGAACAAACTCAGAACCAAGAATGGACATGGTCATTGTACTCAGTAGGCAGAAGCCACTGGCCTCCTCATAGATTTGGCCAATATTCCTTCTGATGAATCCCATTTAATTTGTACTGATTTATGAGCTAAATAACCAATGATCTACTTCAGGTTTCTACTTGAAAACTATAACTGGCAGATTAAAGACACAGGATCCTCTTAGGTGCCATGAATTGTGAGAACAAATTATGGCTGCTGATCAAACTATCTGGGTCTTTCATGTAGATGCCCTTTCTAAAGGTTGTTCTCTATGAGACTAATGGGAATAAAGCTGTCAATTGAGCCTGTGCTGTCCACTGTATTAGCATTGTGGCATGCATGAATCATTGCAACAAACATAACTACATCATTGTAAACTGAGCATAATCACACATCCTTTCAGGGGCAGCATGTGGGTCCTTGGGATTGTACTTCTTTTTTGAGAGCCAGACATTAATCTGCCTCCTTTCTGAAAATACAGCCACTTGAACCTGAGATGTGGTCATAAGAGACCTTTAAGTGTTTAAGGAAATACCACTTTGACTCTAGAAGGCATTGTTTAGACTTCTTTCTTGCAGGTCAAGGTAGAATCTGTACAATCACTAATACATCCTGATGCCTATGGATTAATGCCCTGGGGTAAATGGAAAAGTAAAAACAGAGACTTATGCAGAAACCTACCTGGCTTTCTCAGGTAGGCTCTGATGATTTACAGGATTTGTTTAGCTAATTGAGTCTGGAGCACTGCACATCCAGGTCAAAGTCCATACTGAAGGGTGCCAACATCCAACTGCATATCAACTCCTGTGGATAATATTATTGTTATTGAGTGAAGTCAAGTCGATCCAGACTCATAATGACCATATGTGACATAGCACAACTTCCTCATAGGGATTTCTTGGCAATAATCTTTATGGAAACAGATTATCAGGTCTTTCTGCCATAAAGCCACTGGGTAGGTTCAAACCATTGACCTTTCTGTTAGGACCAAAGTGCTTAACCATTTGTGACACCAGGGCCCCTTCCTATTATTAAAAATTCTAATTAAGGACTCCTGATAAGATGGTGGAATAAGCAGACAAGCTACACAGACCTTCTTCAATGAAAAAAAGAGAAACCAATTGACAGAAATACAGAAGATAATCCTAGAGCCCTGAGATTTCAAAGGAAGTATACAGAAGTGGATTAGGCACCAAGTAGTAGAAAAACCTGAATGAAAACAAGACCTAAGAATAGGCGCCATTTGCCAAGGATGGCTGGGACATATGGGAGGCTGACAAAGGGAAAGGAGACAGGTGGTGAGTGTATAAGTGCTGCCAGCTAGCAAATAGAGGAGTACAGTACCCTACTTACATATATAACATTCAAACAAAACAAATGAAAACCTTGGGCAAATCACTACAACATACAATTACCAATTAAACATCAACACAAAAATGGCACAATGTCTTAGAGACAACAGAGCATCACAGTCCACCCAAAGAAACAAGATAAAGTAGGAGAAACAAGGGTCCAAGATTCAGACCCAGAACATATCCCTGAGGAAGAAGCAGCATTGGGATGAACTGATAAGGAGTTAAAAAGAATTATATTTAGGTACTTTCAATGGACTGAGAAAGAGAACAAGGAAAACACTGACAAAATTGAGGAAAACACAGAGAAAACCCTAGAACAATTTAGAAAGACAATAAAAGAACAAAATGGTATAATAAATGAAAAAATAGAAATGATACAAAATATATAGATAGAAATCCAGAATATTTATACTAAATTTTCAGAAATAGGTAATACATTGAACAGGCAAAGGAACAGAATTGATCAATGGAAGACAGAATTAGTGAGACTGAAGACAAATTCCTCAATACTTCTTTGGAAAGGGATCAATCAGAAAAAAGATCAAAACAAAATGAAGAAAGCCTAAGGTTCATGTAGGATACCATAAAAGGAATAACATATGAACAATCAGAATTCCAGAACAGGAAGTGACATATAAAACCACAGAGAAAATTTTCTAAGATTTGTTGGAAGAGAATTTCCCTGGTATAAGGAAAGATGAGAATAGATCCATTCACGAAGTGCAATGAACCCCAAACAGGATAGACCAAACTCACCAAAATCAAAGACAAAGAAAGAATCCTTAAAGCAGCGTGGGAAAAATGAAAAGTTACCGACAAGGGGCAACCAATAAGATGAAGCTCAGATTTCTCAGCAGAAACCATGCAGGAAAGAGGACAATGAGGTGGTGTACATAAAACCCTGAAAGAAAAAAATGTCCAAACAAGAATTTTATACCCAGCAAAATTGTCCCTCAAATATGACCAAAATTAGAACATTTCCAGATAAGCAGAAATTAAGGGAATTTGTTAAAACCAGACCAACCTTAGAAGAGATGTTGAAGGGAGTCCTTTGAACAGAGAACCAACAGCAGCAAACAACAACCAACCATTAAAACATATGATGACATAATCTAGACACCATGCCAGTCATGGAAGTATCCAAAGTAAATAAGCCTGTGAGATTGTAAACTGGGAACTAGAGACATTAGTTGACAAATGAGGACAACTACAAATCAAAAGGAGGGAAAAATTGTGTAGTTACAGAACTTCTAAACAGTATGGAAGTCAAGACAACTGCAAGATAGAACAGACTTTTCTAAACTTGGGAGAAAATTATAAATCACAGGGTTTATCAAAGAAAAATGATAAACCTTCACATCAAAATAACAAAGAGGACTAGCACAAATATGTAGCAAATACTAAAACAATAACAATGAAAGAAGTGATAACATGATCCACAAACAAAATGAACTCAGCACAGAAAACTATATAGAACAAAGAAATCAGCAATATTCATTTGCAGAAAAATGAAACAAGATCTGTACCTCACACCCCACACAAAAACTAACTCCAGATGGATCAAAGACTTAAATGTGAAACCTAAAACTATAAAGTTCCTTAAGGAAAAAATAGGGGCAAATTTAGGGGTCCTAACTTATGGCATAAATAGACCACCAAGCATAACCCAAAATGCACAAACAATTGAAGATAAACTAGGTGAATGATACCTTCTAAAAATTAAATCTTTATGTGCTTCAAAAGACTTCTCCAAAAGAGTCAAAACAGAACCTATATATTGGGAAAAATTATTCTGCAATGACATATCTGACAAAGGACTTATCTCTAGAATTTATAGAAAACTCCAACACCTCAACAACAAAAAGATTAATAATCCAATTAAAAAATGGGCAGAAGTCATGAATAGACACTTCACCAAAGAAGATATTCAGGTGGCAAGCAAATACATGAAGAAATGATCACACTCATTAGCCATCAGAGAGATGCAAATCAAAACAGCAATGAGATATCTTAACCCAGGACTAATAACAAAGTTCAAAAAGATGGAAAATAACAAACACTGGTGAAGATGTAGAGACATGGACTCTCATACACTGCTGGTAAGACTGTAAAATGATACAACCACTGTGGAAAGCAGTATGGCTATTCCTTAAAAAGCTGGAGTTGGAGATACCATTTGGCCCAGCAATCCCATTACTAGGTGTATATCCTAAAGAAGTGAGAACAAGGACATGAACAAATATATGCACACCCATGTTCATCACAGCACTAATTACAATAGCCAAAAGATGGAAACAATCTAGGTGCCCACCAACAGAAGAGTAGATAATCAAATTATAGTGCATACACACAATGGAATACCATGCAACACTAAAGAATAATGTAGAATCTCTAAAACACCACATAACATGAATGAACTTGGAGGACATTATGCTGAGTGAAATAAGTCAATCACAGAAGGACAAATATAGTATTAGTTCATTATTGCAAAAAATCAAGGAAAAGTTTATTACATGGAAGGAGAATCTCTTTGTTGGTTACCAGGTGTGGGAGGAGAGGAGAGGGACCACTGGGCGGGAAAAAATGTATTGACCCAGGTCACTTTAGTTTATATTTCAATATAATGTATTTTTTTAAAATTCTAATTAAATGTTATATGAGACAAATTATGGACATTTTGTCTCAGCCTTTGTTGGTCAGATTAATGTGAGTGGCTGTACTCACGGGAAAATGTATCAGAAGATGAGATAGTGTAAAAACAAGAAGTGGATATTGTTAGAAGGCAATTCTATGTAGGTTTGTCACATTTCTGCACATTTTGCAAACAGAAGTACTGGCAGCTTTTGTTTTAGGCTATCTTTTCAAGAATATTTGCATATCAAAGACCCTTAGAATATAAAGGTAGTTTCTCCTTCCATAGCAGAGGGGAGGGTTGTTTATTGTTCAGTATAATAAAGATAATATCTTCTCTCGGGGGCAGACATTGGGTGGGTTTGCATTCATCCCATTAGGCAAGATTTGAATTTCCTAAGCTTGGAGTTCCTCAACTGTGACAAACCCACTGCATGCAGAACAACCCCTTGGCCCCTCTGCCTCACCCTCAGAGGACTTTGGTGAAAAGAGGAACCAACGCCAGCATGAAGCTCATGTTTCTTACAGTAATAGACCTCTTTATCTCTGACCCAGGAGTCTTGTGCCTTCTGCTTGCATCCTTGAAACTCTAACAAACTGACTTATTAGCTTGCAAATAGGATGAAATCTCAGAACATTCACAGTCCTTGCTAACCACTTCTCTGTTATTTTGTCTTCTTCTTAACCTCAATTCCACCTCAAGAAGATTTGATTTTTCCCTCACCTAAGTACTGGTTTAAGTACTGGCATAATGCTTAAAGCATTTGACAGTTAACTGGAAGGCTGGCAGTTCAAATCCACCAGCCATTCATCAGAAGGAAGATTGGACAATCTATTTCAGAAACCCAAAGAAGGGTCACTATGAGTCAAATTGACTCGATGGCAGTGAGTTTGGTTGTTTGGTTAAGTACAACTGATATCTATATAAATCCTATTAAAACACTTATTTTACTAAGAAATTTTTATTTATGAAAATGTTCATCTCATTTGACTTTCCTCTCCTAAGGCAGAGGCCTATGTTTACTCATATTTGAAGCCTCAAGTACTAGTGTGAAATAGATGTTTAATAACTAAATTAAATTTGTTGTTGTTGTTGTTATGTGCCATCAAGTCAGACCCGACTTATAGCGACCCCTCCTTGGGTTTCCGAGGCAGTATCACTGTGGAAGTAGATTGCCCCATCTTCCTTCCAGGGAGTGGCTGGTGGGTTTGAACCACCAGCCTTCTGGTTAGCAGTCAAGTGCCTTAGCCACTATGCTACCAGAGCTCCCAAAATTAAATTAGAATTTTAGAAAAAGCCAAGTTATTTCCTTCATATCCTAGTTGACCTAATTTCATATCTAAGCTCTCTGTCAGGTTCTTAATTATGGATGAAATTGTAAGATACTCTGGTCTAGTCATAGAGTTGGCCATCATACAACCTCTAGCACATACTCACTCAACTGTCCATAATTTCTGGCAGCACCACAGGAATGAGCTACAGCTTGGAAGTAGAGAGAGTCTAGTTTAGTGGTCCTGCTTATTGTAACAGCCCAACGAAAAGCCCTGTGATTACTAGGTATTTTTCTAAATGCCTTTACCTATCTTTGAGGGAAAACACAATCTAGAAATAAACTGTTCGTATCAGGAATATGGCACATTTTCCAAGACTCAAAAGCCCTTACCATAAAGAAGATAGGAGTATCATGGTTCCCAAGACTAATTGTGGTTCCTCCACAACCTTCCCAAGAAAGACAAATCCATTTCTTCACCCTCTTGATCCTCTTCAGCATCCTCATCTTCCCCCCTTCTAACAGGGAGATTTGAATGACAGGAGTTCAAGAAGGCAACAGCAGTTCCCACTGTTCCCACTAATAAAATGTGGTGTCATTTTCTAAAAGGGGGGAAGTAAGTGAGAACAAATCTCTGTGGGAACAGATTTATGGTTCGAGTGAAATAAAAACCTTTTCCTTTCTCAGGATCTTTGTTTGGGGAAATAAAAATTCCCTCTATTTTTAGTTTGGTCATAACTATTATATTTGGCACACTTTAAAAACTCATCTTCTACAAAAGTGAAGAAATATATTTGAAACAGCTTCCCCATTCTTCTCCTGTCCCCACTTAAGAAAAAGCAAAGGGTATAAAATTTTGAAGATACCGCAAGGTCCTTTCCTTAAGAGAAACTGGAGCACATGTGTCAAACAGATTTTGGAGATTATAAACACATTTTATTACTTATATAAAAAGAAAAGAAAAGGCAAATGGACAGAGACCAAAGTTTGTTGGTGGTTACTTGGGGAGGAGGGAGGGAGAAAAGGGATTTAATTTTGATGGAAAAAGTCTATTGATTAAAGGTAGATAGAGTTGCCCAGTTGATTATTGTAATTATTGTCAATAAGTTGTACACCTGTAAAAATTTGAATTGGCAAAAGTTGTATGTAGATATATTTTCAACAACAAAAAGAAAAAAAGATTACCTGGTGTTCTGGTTACTTTGAATCGCTCTGACAAGGATATAACACAAACGGGATGGCCTTAACAAACAGGAGTTTATTCTCTTATAGTTCAGGAGGCTAGAAGTCCAAGTTCAAAGTGCCAGGCTCTAGGGGCTGGGTGAAAGACCCTCAGCCTTGGGCTTCAGCTCTGCCTCCAGCTCCCGGCCCATTGAAGCTAGAGGCTTTTCTTCACTCAGACAGCTGCTGGCTGCTGAGGCTGACAAGCCCAAGGTTGACAAGTAAAAAAGGCACAGTGCCTACGTTACCAAACCACACAGCAGGGCATTAATTCAAGTCCATTGTATGTCCCAAGGTCGGCAGAGCATGGTAGGCTGCTGAACAATGACACGGCTACATGCAGGGTCCAAGTATACCATATGCTAGAGACCATTCCCCACGGCTTCTTCTTATATACAGGAAGCAGACCACATTCCAAAGGCAGCTACTCAGCTGCTCCCAGTAGATTTCAAAATGGAGTTGATTACCAGTCTCATCATGGGGAATACTACATCCAGCTGCCCAGCCTCTCAACCAGGCCCAACGAAGTTGACACACAAACTGAACTACCACACCTGGTGAGGCTGTTTATGTGCAACCAAACACCTCATAGGATTTAGTTCCTTGATTTGGAGGTTTAGGGTCATGGTTTCATGGGATATCCCAGTTAATTGGCTTAATGTTTAGTGTTTCTGTTCTACCTCCTAGCTCATTGTGTAGTGTCTAGGGTCTTAAAAGCTTTCAAGAGGCCCTTCCAGGTACAACAATTGGTCTCATGTGGAGCAACAGTGGAAGAAGGAGAGTCAGGAATAAGAGGTGGATATGGAATGTGTGGCTAAATGTCACGAGAGCAGAACAACTGGATGGTGCCTGGCTACCATTACAGAATATTTTGATCAAAGATTCTATAGAATAATCCTGATCAAAAGGGAGAAATGCAGAACACATTTCAAATTCTTGGACTCTAGACTTCCTATAGCCATGGAGGGTAGATGAACCTCCAAAACTATTTCCCTGGAATAATCTTTAAACCTCAAACCAAAAATATCTCTTGAAATCATCTTAAAACCAAGCAATAATTTAGCTTACCTAGTAAAAAAGGTCTGCCTTTAGCATTATGCTATTTTACTAACTGTCTATATGGGATCAAATTGACAACAGCAACTGGGAAGATCAGACAGGAATCTTACAGGGCAGTGAATTTATGTTAATGAGGAAGGAATAACTCAGAAAAGAAGGGTGAGAATGGTTGCACAATTCAATAAATATAATCAATGTCACTCTCAATGAACATGTAGACACTGTTTAATTGGTGTGTGTTTTGCTATGTTTATTCTCAACAATAAAATAACAAAAATTTAAAGAAAAAAGGGAATCAAAGCTTCCCCAACTCTGTAAAGGATATTGATAAGCACCAATGAATGAGTCTTCATTTATACCTTTCAACAGAGATTATGCAAGATAATATTTTAATTAAACAGCTCCACCCAGTTTACCATAGTATGAGAATGAATAATTAACTTTCATTTCTTCTTCTATTCTTTACTTCTCACTGATAAACTTCTCTGTTCCTTACTTCTCACTGGTAACTTCTTTGTAGTTAAAGTAATTTGAGACTCTTTCTAATATGAAAAAAAAGGGAACAAATAAACAGTGCAGTATAATAACTTTAAAACTTGAGCTTGAATCTCAACTCTACCATTTACTAATCTGGGAAAGGTCCTTAAAACTTATTTTGTGTGTTGTGTGCTAGAGTCATAGATTTTGAGTCATAGAAACCCTATACAACAGAGCAGAGCTGCCTTATAATGTTTCCTAGGCTGTAATTTAGGAGCTCTGGTAGCATAGTGCCTAAGGCACTTGACTGCTCACCAGAAGGCTGGTGGTTCAAACCCACCAGCCATTCCTTGGAAGGAAGGTTGGGCAATCCTACTTCCGTAGTGATACTGCCTCGGAAACCCAAGGAGAGGTCACTATGAGTCGGGGCCGACTCAACGGCAAACAACAACAGGCTGTAATTTTAATGGAGGAGCTCTGGTGCTGCTGTGATTATGGCATTCATTGGCTGCTAACCAAAAGGTCGGCAGTCCAAACCCACCAACTGGTCTGTGGGAGAAAGACAAGGCAGTGTGCAACCATGAACAGCCTTGGAAACCCTATGGAGGTCACTATGAGTTGGAATTGACTTGATGGCAGTGGGTTTAGTTTTTGGAATCTTAATGGAGGCTGAATGCCAGGTCTTTTCTCCTGTGGAGCCACTAGGTGGGTTTGAATCACTGGCCTTTTTGTTAGCAGCCAAACACTTGGTCATTGTACCACCAGTGTCAATTTCCTCATCTGAGTAGTGGCAAATAAAATATTAACCTCTGAAGTTTTCTGAAGATTAAATAAAATAATAAAGAAGTTTCTCCACAGTCCATTTCCCTATGGTAAATATTCAAAGATGCATAATGGTTACCATTTTTTGAGCACTTACTACATGCTAGGCACAATGCCAAGCCCTATACTATATATTAGCTTACTTAACTCTTACAACAACCCTTGAAATAGGTATTATTGAAAGCACTATCTTACTGATATTACAAGGCTCAGGGAAATTATATGACTTGCCTGAAGCCAGAGTGCTAGCTAGCTAGCCCAAGGATACACACCTAGCCAACTTTTCTGTCTCTGAATCCATTGTTCTTTGCAATGAAAATAAACAACTGAGAATAGATATTAAAGTGACTTCATACATTTTCCTCAACAGTCTAGCCACACCTGAACTTCATTTGCTTTCTCAAAAACACATCCCATAGTATCACCTCTATGAATTTCAGGAATAAGATTTGTGATAACTTGTGATTCAAGGACTTAACCAGGTCTCTGCAGCCATCTCTCCTTTCTGAGGTAGAAGTCAAAATCAAGAGATCTCAGTCTTTATATGTGAGTTCAGTTAAGAACCAAACTTCCGAGGAAACCTACTGTCCTCAGCTGTTGGCCACGAACCTTAGGAGTCCATTATGAATTTATTTCTCCCACTCCCAATTTTAGCATATTGAATCCCTTTCCCTATTCAGTCAACTTCCTCTGAATGTATCCCATGCTTGGTCCTCCTCGCAGCCATCTTAAGGATAGTGCAAAGTGCCACCCAAACACTTTGTCCCTTACTCTAAACCCTCTATTTCCACTGATACAACCTCATAGGAGGGCTAAAGAGAGAACACCTCATAATCAGCAAAAGGCAAGAGATAAGGAAACAACCTTAGACCCAGGTTCTGGTTTGTTTTAGAGTCTGACTCATGCTCATTGACCATTTGCTAGACTGGAGTCTACAACTTTTTTCTTTCCTATTTGTTTCAAGGATCTAACACTCTAACTTATTCCTCCCTATGGCCAAGTGTGTATAGTTTCTAATTTATGTTTTTTAGTGTATATTTTAAAAGTGTGTTCTTCCATTTTGGTTTTCTAATTCCAAGTCTTTGCATATTTCATTATAATAATTGACTTTGTCTTCTTGAGCTGCTCTTGGAAATCTCCTGTTCAGCTCTTTTGTCTTGTCATTTCTTCTATTTGCTTTAGCTATTCACCATTAAAGGGCAAGTTTCAGAGTCTCTTCTGACATCCATTTTGGTCTTTTCTTCCTTTCCTGTCTTTTTAATGACCTTTTGCTTTCTTCATGGATGATGTTCTTAATATCATCCCATAATTCCTCTAGTTTTCAGTCATTGGTGTTCATTGTATCAAATCCATTCTTTATATGATCTCTAAATTTAGGAGGGATACATCAAGGTCATAGTTTGGCTCTTGTGAACTTGTTTCAATTGTCTTCAACTTCAACTTGTACATGGATATAAGCAGTTGATGGTCTGTTCCACAATCAGCTCCTGGCCTTGTTTTGGCTGAAGATACTGAACTTCTCCATTACCTCTTGCCACAGATGTAGTCAATTTGATTCCTGCATACTCCATCTGGTGAAATCCACGTGTATAGTCACCACTTACGTTGTTGAAAAAAGGTTTTTGCAATGAATAGGTTGTTGGTCTATTTTGTGTGTGTCTGTGTGATTTGGGTGAAAATTTACAAAGCAAATTCACTTTCTCTACAGTAGTTTACATACACTTTGTCTCATGACATTGACTACAATTTACCACAATGCAACACCTCCCATCCTACTTCCTCCCAACAGTTACCTCTTCCCTGTGTCCATCCCTCCATGCACTCTTGCCCCCTGAGCTGTCTCCCTGTGCATAAACAGCCCTTCATTCTCCCATGATTGTTCTCTCCAAGGAGTGTATCTACCTCAAGTAAATATTCAACTCATATGTCTGCCTGTCTTTTGTTTGGCTGGAAGCCATCAGTGTGGGTTCAATTCCAGACCCGAAGGGCATCTAGGGCCAAGTTTCAGTGGTTCCACCAGGCTCTATCAGACCAGCAAACTTGATCCGCTCCCCCCCCCTTTTTTTTAAATGATTTTGACTTTTGTTCCACAATGTTCTCCCTCTCTATCCAGGATCTCCTACATAGATCTCCCACTGACTGGTTGACAGTGGTAGCCAGGCACCATCTAGTTCTTCAGGTCTCATAGTCATATAGGCTAGGGATCACATGGTGTACTAGTCACTAGGACTAATTGTTTCCATGAATCTTTGGTTTTCTTCATTCTTCTTTGCTCTGTCTGAGGAGAGACCCACCGTTGCATCTAGATGGCTGCTTACAAGCTTTTAAGATCCCAGTCACTACTCGCCAAAATAGGAGGTGGAACAATGATTTGTGTAGTATGATATGCCAATTGAGCTTGGTGTCGCCTGTGACTATGGTCCTGAGCCCACAGGTTTAACTACTCGGTCCCTCGGGGGAGCTGTCTGTTACCAAGAAGTGACTACAACCTTGTCCCTTGTCAGCTCTACAATATACCTGGGAATTCAGATCATACACATACACTTATAGGACCATTGTCTGTCAACACTATACATGGTCTTCAGTACACTCCCTGCTCCATGTTGTTGTTGTTATGTGTTGTCGAGTCAGACCTGACTCATAGTGACCCCTCCTTGGGTTTCCTAGGCAGTATCACTACAGAAGTAGATTACCGCATCTTCCTTCTGAGGAGTGGCTGGTGGGTTTGAACCGTCAGCATCCTGGTAAGTAGTCAAGTGCCTTAAACACTATGCTGCCTGTCCACTCATCTATCCAGCCATATACCCATGTTTGTCTTCACTGACAATGCAGTACTGTATGTGCAAAAGGGTTCATTTTGTTGTCTGTACCTCCCATGTAACTCTCTATGTCCTCCTCTGCTTCAGTGT
>NW_006922178.1:1548438-1560080 GCF_000298275.1 Orycteropus afer afer
ATTTTGCTGAGAGTTTTGATCAAGAATGGGTGTTAGATTTTATCAGAGGCCTTTTCTGCATCAATTGATATGATCATGTGGTTCTTCTCCTTTGTTTTATTTATGTGCTGGATGACATTCATTGTTTTTCTAATGTTGAATCATCCTTGCATACTTTATATGAACCCCACTTGGTCATAATAAATTATTTTCTTGATATGTTGTTGGAGTCTATTGGCTAAGATTTTGTTGAAGATTTTTGTATCTATATTCATGAGGGATATTGGTCTGTTGTTTTGCTTTTGAGTGATGTCGGTGCCTGATTTTGGATCAAGGTTATGCTTGCATCCTAAAATGAGTTAGGAAGGAGTCCATCCTTTTCTATGTTTTGGAACAATTTCAGTAGGAATAGTATCAGTCCTACTGCAAATGTTTAGTAGAATTCTCCAGTGAAACTGTCTGAGCCAGTACTTTTTTTCAGTAATATTTTGATGACCTGTTCAGTTGCTGTTGTTATAGATCTGTTCACCTTTTCTTCATCAGTCTGTGTTAATTTAGGAAAGTGGTGTGTTTCTAGAAATCTGTCCATTTCTTCCAGATTTTCAAATTTGTTGGAGTACAGTTCTTCATAGTATCCTGATATTATCTTTTTTACTTCAGTTGGTTCTGTTGTGATGTCTTTCATTTCATTTCTTATTCGTGTTATTTGTATTCTCTCCCTCTTTTCCTTTGCTAAATTTGCCATGGGTTGTCAATTTTATTGATCTTTTCAAAAAACTATCTTCTGGTCTTGTTGATTTTTTTCTATTGCCCTTCTATTTTCTGTTTCATTGATTTCTACTTGAATCTTGATTATTTCCTTTCTTCTGGTGACTGTATGCTTTTCTTGCTGTTCTTTTCCTAATTGTTGGAGATGTTGGTTTAAAATGTTGATTTTGGTTTTTTCTTTTTTGATGTGTGCATTTATTGCTATAAATTGGCCTCTGATCACTGTTTTTGCTGTGTCCCAAAAATTTTGGTATGTTGTGTTTTCATTCTCATTTGATTCAAGGAATTTTTTAATTTCAATTTTTATTTCTTCTCTTCTCCAGTCTTTCTCAAGGAGGGTGTTGTTCAGTTTCCATGTATTTACTCTTTTTCTGTTGATCTTCCTATTGTTGATTTCTAATTTGATAGCATTGTAATCTGAGAAGATACTTTGCAATGTTTCAGTGTTTTAAAATTAATTAAGGCTTGCTTTAGGGCCTAATATATGGTCTATTATGGAAAATGATCCATGCACAATGGAAAAGAATGTATATTGTGCTGTTGTTTAGTGAAGTGCTCTGTAGATGTCTATAAAGTCAAGTTGGTGCATTGTATTGTTTAGCTCTTCTGCATTTTTGTTGAGGTTCTTTCCAGTTGTTTTATCTTTCATTGAAAGTGGTGTATTAAAGTCTCTCACTATGACCGTGGAGCCATCTATTTGTGTTTTCAACCCTTTTAAAGTCTGATTATATATTTTGGGGCTCTTTCATTAGGTCCTTAGATATTTATTATGGTTATATCTTCATGTTCAATTGATCCTTTAATTATTATATAATGTCATTCCTTGTCTCAGATGGTGGTTTTTGTCTTAAAGTCATTTTTATCAGAAATTAATATTGCCACCCCTGCTCTCTTACAGTTGCCATTTGCTTGATGTATCTTTTTCTAATCTTTGATTTTTAGTTTATTTTTGTCTTTATCTCTAAGGTGTGTCTCTTGTAGGCAGCATAGTGATGGATTTTGTTTTCTTATTCAATCTGCAACTCTCCATCTGTTGAGTCGTGCATTTAATCCATTAACATTCAGTGTAATTATTGACAAATATGAATTTTTTGCTGTCATTTTTATGTGTTTTTTCATAGTGTCCCTAGTTTCTTTCTTCCATATTATTTTTCTGTGCTGAGCTCAGTATGTTTATGAATCATGTTATCATTTCCTTTGTTGCTGTAATTTTAGTATTTGCTGAATATTTGTGTTTGTGCTCTTTTTTATTGTGATGTGAAAGTTTATCGTTTTTCTTTGAGGTTACCATATGATTTATAATTTTCTACCTGAGATTAGAACAGTCCATTCTATCTTACAACTCTCTTGACTTCCTCACCATTTAGAAGTTCTGTAACTACACGATATTTTCCCTTTTTTTTTTGGTTTGCAGTTGTCCTCACTTGCCAATTGATGTCTCTGGTTCCCTGTTTACAATCTTGTAAGTTTATTTTATTTTGCATATGTCCATAGCTGTGGGTTATGTCATCTTGTGTATTAATGGTCAATTGTTGTTTGCTATTTTTGGTTCTCTGTTCAAAGGACTCCCTTTAGTATCTCTTATCAGGTTGGTCTGGTTTTAAAAGATTCCCTTAGTTTCTGCTTATCTGGAAATCTCCTAATTTCACTATCATATTTGAGGGACAATTTTGCTGGGTATATAATTCTTGGTTGAAAAGTTTCCTTTTTCAGGTTTTATGTAAATCATCCCATTGCCTCCTCGCTTGCATGGTTTCTGCTGAGAAATCAGACCTTATTTTCCCATGCTGCTTTCAGGATTCTTTCTTTGTCTTTGGTTTTGATGAGTTTGATGATAATATGTCTTGGTGATTTTCTTTTGGGGTCTATCCTGTTTGGGGTTCTTTGGGCTTCCTGAGTGGATATATTCTCATCTTTCATCATATCAGGGAACTTCTCTTCCAACAAATATTGGACAATTTTCTCAGTGGTTTTATTTTTCTCTTCCTATTCTTGAATTCTAATAACACAAAAGCTATTCCTTTTGATGGTATCCCACATGAACCTTAGGTTTTCTTTCTTTATTTGTTTTTTATCTTTTTCTGATTGATCCTTTTCCAAAGAAGTGCTCAGGTATTTTTCTTCAATCTCATTAATTCTGTCTTCTGTTTCATCAATTCTACTCCTTTCAATGTGTTGTCTAATTCTGACAATTTAGTATTAATCTTCTGGATTTCTATCTGTAGAGTTTGCATCATTTCTAATTTTTCATTTATTTTGTCATTTTTTTCTTGTATTTTCTTCCAAAATTCTTGTAGAGTTTTGTCTGTGTCTTCCTTGGTCTGTCTCTCAATCCTTTGATGATACCCAAATATAATTCTTTTAAATTCCTTAGAGAGTTCCAATGCTGCCTCTTCCTCAAGGATGTGTTCTGTGTATCCTATTATCTTGTTTCTAACACTTTATCTTGCTTCTTTGTCTCAACTCTGATGATCTGTTGTCTCTGAGACATCGTTGCATTTTTGTATTTAGATCTATGTTAGCTGTTTGTGAAGAGCAGCCAAAGGTGAGTCAGGCTTTTCTTGGTGGTTTTTTATCATTGGCACATTGGTGGAGAAGGAAGTGGTGGCTCCCACTCAGTATGAAGTTGTAGGAGGTGTGTGTTTACTTGTGTTGTATGGGGACTGTTGCTCTCTTCCACTCAGTTAGAGAAAAATAACAATTGAATAACCATCAAAAAAATAAAAGCAAATGGACCAAAAATACACCATGTAGTCACACAGGAACAATAACAAAAAAAAGAAAAAAAGGAATCAAGAAGGAGGAAAAAAAAAATCCCTGCAACATCTGAGGAGAGGGCAATAAGAGAAAAAATGTAGAGAAGGAGAATAATGAAAAAATTGGGAAAAAATGCAAGAAGAAAAACAAGGAATGGGGTTAACTATGAGAAAGAAAAACAATTTTCAATTGGGGAACAGAAAAAAAAATACTTAAAACTAGACCCTTGTTTTTGAACTGGGTAAAAAAAAAAAAAAAAAAAAAAAAAAGCTAGAGCCTGGGAGGGGAAGAATAAACAATAATAGTAAAAAAGACAAAAGTAATAATAATAACAGTAGTTTTAAAGCAGACAAAAGCAAACAAACTAAAAAACAGGAAAAAGAAAAAAAAAATTGGGGCAGGGCACCCAGGCTCCATTCCAGCACACAGACTGGGATGGAATTCCTGCTGGCCCAGAAAGCAGGTGGGAGTGAGGGGTGGCTGTACTTCCATTCACCAAGAGGATGTGGGGTATAAGAGTAACAAGGGGAATGTCACATCTTTCCAGACATCTGAGTCCAGAATGTCCTTGGGGTTCCCAGCAAGAGGAGTCTGTTCTTAAGTCCCTGGAATCTGGGAGAAGGCTGTCACTTTAAATATCCAAAATGTTCAATCCACTTGTAAGCACTCAAAATGGCTGCACTCTCCAGACAGACAAAAGTCCACAGCTTAGCCTGCCTTCTTCTTCGCTGCTTCCCTTTTATTCCCCAGCCACCAGAGTTGTCCTCCATGCAGTCCCTGACTAGCAGGGCCAATTTTTAGGTTAATTCTTAGATCCTACCACCATTCAGCAATATCCAAGCTGTCTATGCTGTCAGGATCACTGCCAGAGCACAACTCCTTATGTCTCCTTTTTTGGTGTTTTCATGAAAATTCTTCTACTAGTTGGAGTTTAGTTGACTTCTATATCCTTCCCTTCAAGGCTCAGGGGTCCAGGATTATCTTCTGTATCTGTGTTAATTGTTTCCCTTTTTCTTTGTTGAAGAGAGTCTGTGCAGTCTTTCCACCTTCCACCATTTTACCTGAATTCCCAAGTCATTGGTCTTGCAAAATTCTATCATGTTATGTCCAGTATTATTTCTATCACAAAGGCCATATTTTCCATACACTGGTGACTCTTCTTTGTTTCCAACTTTTGCATTCCAGTCACCAGTGATAACATATCTTGATTGCATGTTCAGTAAATTTCACACTGCAGATGTTGGTAGAAATCTTCAATTTCTTCATCTTTGGCTTTGGTGGTTGGTGCATAAATTTGAATACTAGTGGTATTAACTGGTCTTCGTTGTAGGTGTATGGATATTATCCTATCACTGACAGCATTGTACTTCACAACAGATCTTGAAACACTCTCCATGACTATGAATGCCACACCATTCCTCTTCCATTTGCCATTCCTGTCATAGTAGATAATATGTTTGTCTGATTCAAAATGACCAAAACCAGTCCATTTCAGCTCACTAATGCCTAGGATATCAATCGTTAAGTGTTCCATTTCATTTTTGACAACTTCCAATTCTCATAGATTCATACTTCATACATTCCATGTCCTGATTATTAATGGATATTTGCAGCTGTTTCTTCTCATTTTGAATGGTGCCACATCAGCAAATGGAGGTCCTGAAAGCTTTACTCTCTCCACATCATTAAGGTTGGCTCTACTCTGAGGAGGCAGATCTTTCCCTGTACTATTTTGAGTTGCCTTCCAACTTGAGGGGCTCATCTTCTGGCACTATATCAGACAAAGCTTCAAGGCTATTCATAAAATTTTTAAATAATATATCAGACAGTGTTTCATTGTTATTTGTAAGGTTTTTTTCTGGCCAATTCTTTAAGAAGTTGATGGCCTCTTCCTTCTTGCAAGTCTGTCTTAGTCTAAAAGCTCCACTGAAACCTGTCCACCATGGGTAACCTTGTTGACATTTGAAACACTGGCATAACATAAGTTCATCTCCCTTAGTTGTTCCAAACTGCTCCACTCACTTCCTGGCCTCTCTAGCTGTTCCAGCCCGCTACTGGCTCCTGCTTCCTTTCCTAGTCTTCCTTAGCTGTTCTAGCCTACCTCCTTCTATATGAATACACAAATATTAGTGTCTTTAGAAAAATGAAATCACAGGTTCTGTGACTTGCTTTTGTCAGTATACAATGTATCACAAACTTCTCTTCATGTTAATACATATATTAACACCCACTGCTGTCAAGTCAATTCTGACTCATAGCTGTAAAACTGCCCTATAGAGTTTCCAGGGCCATAAATCTTTAGGTAAGCAGACTGCTACATCCTTCTCCTAAGGAGTGGCTTATGTCTTCAAACCACCAATCTTTCAATATGGAGCCAAGGGTTAAATCACTGTGGCACTAGGGCTCCTTGTCAATACATATAGATTTACTTTATTCTTTTTAATAACAATATTATATTCTACTATATTAATGTGTTATTGTTAGGCGCCATTGAATTGGCTCTGACTTATGGTCACCCTGTGTACAATAGAATGAAACACTGCCCAAATCCTGTTCCATTCTTATAATCATTGCTATGCTTGAGTCCATTTTCACAGCCACTGTACTAGTCCATGTCATTGAGGGTCTTTCCCTTTTTTGCCGACCCTCTATTATACTAAGCATGATATCCTTGTCCAGGGATTATTCCCTTCTGATAACATGACTGAAGTATGAAAGAAAAAGTCTAGCCATTCTTGCTTCTAAGTAGCATTCCAGCCATACTTTCCAAGACAGATGTGTTCATTCTTCTAGCAGTCCATTGTACATTCAATATTCCTCACCAACACCACAACTCATATGATCAGTTATGCTGTGGTCTTTTTTATTCATCGTGCAGCTCTCATATGCTATGAAACTACTGAAAATACCATGGCTTGAGTCATGCATATCTAAAGTCTTCAGAGTGACATCATTGCTCTTTAACATTTTAAAGAGGTCTTTTGAAGCAGATTTTCCCAATGCAATACTGCAAAAGGGGCAGGGAGGCCACATCTTCTGCCCTCCTCTAACTGCACAAGAGGAAGACAGAATCACTATCAGTAGCACAAGGCCTATTCCTGTGAGGCAAAACATACTGCCTCCCACTAGCCCTTTCATCAACACTGACACCAACCATTCCTCCCGCAGCACCCACCACCTTTCTATTGGGTTCATTAATTCACTGCAGTGGCCACACAGAACTCACAGATTATGGAGTTTAATAGGGAAGCACAAGACTGCAATTCAAGTTCAGGAACAATGCTCAGTGTCTCTCAGCCCACTGTCTCTCAGCCAATAGTCTCTCACAGTCTCTCTCTCAGCAGTACATGTCTCTCAGTTTTTCTCTCAACAATGCATGTCTCTTGCATCTCTTTCCCAGTAGCGCATGTCTCTCAGGAGCACGTGTCTCTCTGCAGCATGTCCTTCTCAGCCAGCAGTCAGAGAGACTTCTTCTGCCTCTAGGAGGCTTCCTTTTGGGCCTGGCAATGTGGCCAAACTAACCAATCATAACATCAGAATTCTAAACACCTGAGAGAGTGTGGGAACTTCCCAGAACATTGCTTTGTGCCACTTGCAACAGAAATACCCACAGGTGGATAATTTTAACAATCAGGAGCTCCTCAGTTGCTCATGGCAAATTCTCCCACGGAGTTTACGAAGACTTATGGCTAAAAAAGCCACACCAAGTAATTTACTACACTGCAGGTCACTCTCTGGCTTTTCTAGCCATTATCCTTTTTGTACTTCAAAAATTCATATTCCCTTCACCATCAGTTTAAGTATAACCACACCCATGAAAGCATGTAACCCAGCCACTTCATGCCTTTATCTCCCCCTATTTTAGATAGCCAATTTCTAATTTTCCCATCCCTATCAAACCAGTACTGTGAGGAAATAAGCATGGTCCTTTCTCTCTGAAGAATATTCTGTTCTGCTTGAAACTTTAGGCATCTGCATGCATAAATGAGCAAAGTCCAGTCCAGCACAAGCCATCATATTGCAGCAACTTAACACCAGGTCAGTGTCAAACACCTTCCTCTTCATTTGGTTGGGTTCTTGTCAGCTCGGCCCTAGCCATCCCAGCTAGGTCATGGGTACCAGCTGCCAAGTTTGGGAGTCACATGCTTCCCTTCACTTCAGACCAGCCAGCACCTTCTCTCACATCCTCAGTCCTCAGGGCCTATTTCTATGCCCGTAGGCTAACAACTCCTTGCACTTCAGACCAGCCAGCCCTTCCTCTCATCCTCCGCTTCCATGGCCTAAGTCAAAGAGTACCAAACTCAGCCCATTTCTTCTTTGCTGCACTCCCCCTATTTCCACCCAATTGGACCCACATGGTCACAAGTGAGTAGCATACAAGCCTACTACTTGCTGGCTCCCTTTAACTTTCAGGGCTGGAAGGGGTTTCTCTCATGGACCATGATTTTTCTGCCTCGATGCACCCAAAACCTATCCACTTGCTCGAAATTCAAAAAGGCAAACAGTTTTTTTTCTTCTTCTTCTCCTCCTCCTCCTCTTCCCCCTCCTCCTCCTTCTTCTTCTTCAGATCCTTTCTTCAAACATAAATCTTCTGTTCCCTCAGTAGCTCTGGGTGGAGCTCAGGTTTTCTACCTAAGCCCCCTATACTCTACACACAGAGTTTGAAACAAAAACCTGTTTTTTTTTTTTCCCCCTGGGTAAATTCTATTTTCCCTTTTAATATATGCAATCAAGTATTGGCTGAAGGCAGACTTACATGCTCTGTTATCCACATACCCTATAATCATTTCTAAGGTACAAGCAGGTAAGAGAACATTCAAAACCCATAGTACATTCAGATAAATACATAATCCTTTTTAAGACATTACAGGTTCATCTTTTCACCTTGATTACCTTCCCATTCTATGTATATGGCCTTGGATCTTCGGCTGGGTGTAAGCAAAAGCTCTGGCCTCAGGATCAATCATCTCCTTTAATAGCTAATACCAATCAAAGTAACCATCTAAGAATTTAAAGTTTCATTTCCCAGGCCCCTTCCTTCTTTCTTTTATAAAATCCCATGCTTCTGTGAGTCTGGAGCCAGTGCAATGAATCCCAGTTCTGACACCAACTGCCAAAGAGGCATGGAGGCCACATCTTCTGACCTCCTCTGACTGAATAAGAGGAAGACAGAATCACCAGCAATAGCCCAAGGCCTGTTCCTGTGAGGCCAGGCATGCTGCTTCCCTCCAGCCCTTTCATCAACCCTAATGCCAACCATTCCTCCTATAGCACCCACCACCTTTTTGTTGGGTTCAGTAACTTGCTGCAGTGGCCACACAGAATTCACATGTTATGAGGTTTAATAAGGAAGCACCAGGCCACAATTCAAGTTCAGGAACAATTCTGTCTCTCTCAGCCTGCCATCTCTCAGCCAACAGACTCTCACAGTCTCTCTCCCAGCAGTGTGTGTCTCTCGGTGTCTCTCTCAGCAATGTGTGTCTCTTGTGTCTCTTTCCCAGCAACACATGTCTCTCAGGAATGTGTATCTCTCAGTAGTCCTTCTCAGCCAGCAGTCAGAGACAATTCTTCTGCTTCTAGAGGCCTCCTTTTGAGTCTGACAATGTGGCCAAATTAACCAATCATAACATCAGAATTCTAAACACATGAGAGAGCACAGGAATTTCCCAGGACATTGTTGTATGCCACTCACAAGAGAAATACCCCAGGTGGATAACTTTAACAATCAGGAGCTCCTCAATTGCTCATGGCAAATTCCCCCATGGAGTTTACAAAGACTTGTGGCTAGAAAAGCCATACCAGGTAATGTACTATACTGTAAATAAATCATTTGATTTCTTGACTTCTACTTTCATGGGCCTTGATTGTATATCCAAGTCAGGTTAAATCTTTGGCAACTTCAATCTTTTCTTCAATTATCATGATGTTGCTTATTAGTCCAGTTGTGAGGAATTTTGTTTTATGTTGAGATGTAATCCATACTGAAGACTGTACTCTTTATTCTTCATCAGTAAGGGCTTCAAGTCCTCTTGACTTTCATCAAGGTTGTGTTATCTGCATATCATAAATTGTTCATGAGTCTTCCTCTACTCTTGATAGCATGTTCTTTATTCTACAGTCCGGCTTCTTAAATTATTTTCTCAGCATAGTTTGAGTAAGTATGGTGAAAGAACATAACCCTGATGCACAACTTTCCTAACTTTAAACCATGCAATATCCTCTTGTTCTCTTAGATGACTGCCTCTTGATTTATATATAGGTTCTTCATGAGTATATTTAAGTGTTCTGGAATTCCCATTCTTCATAATGTTATCCATGATTTCTTATGTTCCACAACTTGAATGCCTTTGTATAGTCAGTAAAATGCTGATAAACATCCTTCTAGTATTCTTTGCTTTCAGCCAAAATCCATCTGACATCAAAATGATATCCTTTTTTCCAGGTCCACTTCTGAATCCAGCTTGTATTTCTAACAGTTCCCTGTAATATACTGCTGCAACCATTTTTGAATTATGTACACCAAATTTTATCTGAATTTGATATTAGTGATAAACCAAGAAAAATCCACACCATTGAGCTGACTCAGACTCATAGTGACACCTTAGGACAGAGTAGAAGTGCCCCATAGTGCTCCCAAGACTGTAAATCTTTACAGAAGCAGACTGCCTCATTTTTCTCCCACATAATGGCTAGTGGGCTAGGGCTGCCAACCTTTTGGTTAGTAGCTGCATGTTTTAACCACTATGCCATCAGGGATCCTTGATATTAGTGATATTGGTTGATAATTTTTTCTTTCTGTTGGATCACATTTCTTTGGAATGGACACAAATATACATCTCCATTCAGTCAGGTAACTATCTTCCAAATTTCTTGGCATAGAATAGTGAGGACCTTCAGCACTGCATTTATATGTTGAAACATCTCAATGTGTGTTCAATCAATTCCTGGAGACTTGTTTTTTGCCAGTTCCATCAGTATAGCTTGGACTTCTTTCAATACCATTGGTTCTTGATCATATACTATCTCCTGAAATGGTTAAATATCAACCCATTCTTTTTGTTGCAGTGACTCAGTGTATTCCTCTTATCTTCTTTTGATATTTCCTGCATCACTCAATATTTTGTTATAGAATCCTTCAATACTGCGACTTGAGGCTTGAATTTTTCCTTCAGGTCTTTCAGCTTAAGAAAAGTTCTTCAGATCTGGAACTAAGATGGCGGACTAGGCTGAAAGATTGCACAGAACCTCTTCAACAAAGAAAAGGGAAACCAATTAACACAGACACAGAAGATAATCCTGGACCCCTGAGCCTTGAAGGGAAAGATATAGAAGTGGAGTAAAAACCAACTAACAGAAGAATTTGCATGAAAATACCAAAAAAAGGAGACAGATGGAGCTGCGGTCTGGCAGTGATCCTGAGCAATACTGACAGCACAGAAAGCTTGGAGATTCCTGAGTGGTGGTAGGACCTAAGAATTAACCTAAAAATCACCCTGCTAGCCAGGGACTGCACGGAGGACTGTGTATGGTGGCTGGGGAACAAATGGAGAAGGTGAAGAAAAGGTGGCCTGAGCTGTGGACTTTTGCCAGTCCAGAGGGTGCTACAATTTCGAAGGTTTAAAAAGCGGCTTGACTATTTTGGATATTTAAAGAGACAGTGCTCTCGCAGATTCCCAGGGCTTAAGAACATGTTCTGATTTCCAGCAACCCCAAGGACACTCGGGACCTGCAAGACTGACAAAGTACGACATTCCTCTTGTTACTCTTATAACCCACACCCACTTGGTGAACGGAGGTGCAGCCAGCCCCCACTCACACCTACCTTCTGGGCCCAAAGGAACTCCATCACAGTCTGTGTTTTCAGACAGAGCCTGGGTGCCTTGCCCTGTCTTCCACCGATTTTTTTTTTCCTCTTTATTTATTTTTTTATTTTTATTTTTCGCTTTCTTTTTTCTAGTGATTGGTTTGCTTATATTTGTCTGTTTTAAAACAACTAATATTATTAATACTTTTGTCATTTTTATTATTATTCTTAATCTTCCCCTTCCAGGTCCTAGTTTTCACCATTTTTTTCTTTTCCCTGTACCTGGTTGAATTTTTTTTTTTTAAATTAAATTTAAGGTTTTTTTTTTTTTTTT
>NW_006922178.1:1583346-1591141 GCF_000298275.1 Orycteropus afer afer
TGCGATGATGGGCTCAAGTATAGCAGGGATTGTGGGGCTGGTGCAGGATCGGGCAGTGTTTCATTCTGCTGTGCATGGGGTCGCTATGAGTTGGAAATGACTCAATGGCACTTAACAACAACAACATTATAGTACAGTAAGTTCCCAAATTATAAATGTCTGACTTACTGATAACTAGTGCCCTTTAATGTCATGCAAATTCACTCTCATTTTGAGATAAATGAAAAAACCCCTACTCAAAACAAATTATTCATCACAATCACCTTCACTTGCTGCACATGCAACCTTTAAATCATTGAAATGGCTTCAATCCTTTTCTTGTGCTAAAGGAAGTCTAAATAACAACTGTAGGTGCCTATTCTTACTTACCTACAAATTTGACTTAAAAACACACTTAGGAATGGATAGCATTCATAACCTGGGGACTGCCTGTACCACAAATTGGGTGGCTTTTCATAGTTCTATATATTAGAAATCTGAACTTAGGCTGTTGGCAGGGCCTTGCACTCTCTGAAAGGCTTTAGAGGAAGATGCTTACTTGTCTGTTCCAGCTTCTGGTGGCCCAAGATATTCCTTGGCTTGTGGTAGCATCACTCCATTCTCTTTTTCCTTCTTCACCTGGCTCTTTCCTCTGGTATCCACATAGTCCTCGTACCCATGTGTCTCTTCTTCCTTTTTATAAAGACACCTGTCTTAATGGATTAAGAGCCACCTTCTTCCAGTATTATCTCATGTTAACTAATTACATCTGCAAAGATGCTATATCTGAACAAGGTCACCTTCACAGCTACTGGGGTTTAGGACTTCAGCATATTCTCTTGGGGCAAGAAAACAATTTAATCCATAAAAATGATCAAGAGAAAAATTGGGGTAGGGGATGTATGAGTGTATGAGTGTATGAGAATGTGCATAAGGACCGACACTGAATAGAAAAAAGAGAGTTAAGTTTATGGACAAGGGAGGCATGATGCAAAAGCACAGGATTTTCCTTCTATTCTTTCAAATTCTATTTCCATTTAGAAAAAAGATAAACAACTACAGACACTCATATTTTTAAGAGAAGATTGTCATAACAGAATCTAATGAATTTAGGAAACTAAGATTTCTTTTCTAATTAATTTCTTAAGTAATGTAAAAGGATAATTTATCTTATTGTAAACTATAAAGAAAACAAAAGCAAACATTTTTTTCCAGCTCCCACTCCCTTGTTAACCATTTCATATACATAACTTTGTAGTTCTGTTTTAAATATCACATTAAATGGTATCATTTCATGTTTCCTTGTGATTTTATTCTTTTATTTAGAAGGTCTTTGTGAGTTTTCCATAATACCTACTTCATTTTTCTAAGTGATTATATAGTGTTCCATTGTGTGTGTATAAACATTAATTTCAAGCTTCATTTTGATTGAAGTCTAGATTATTTTAAAATATTTTAGTCTTTATAAATTATTTTTCAATTAACAATTTTGTATATAGATTTTTGTGCTTATATGAGAATATATTTACATGAGAGATTTTTAGAAGTGGAAAACCTGGGCAAATATTTTATGGATTTTAAATTTTGGTTGATGGTGCCAGATTTCTCAAAACAAGTTTAAAATTTTGTGCTCCTGAAAGATTGTATCAGTGTGATTTTTTCCACTATTCCCACCAACAATTTTATTGTTGTTAGGTGCCATCGAGTCAATTCTGACTCATAGAAACTCTGTGTACAACAGAGCAAAACACTACCTGGTCCTGTGTCATCCTGTGTCAACAATTGCTCTGCTTGAGCCCAATGTTGCAGTCACTGTGTCAATCCATCTTGTTGAGCATCTTTCTCTTTTTTGTTGACCCTCTACTTTACTAAAAATGATATCCTTCTCCAGGGACTTTTCCCACCTGACAACATGACCAGAATAAGCGAAATGAAATCTCAACATTCTCCTTTCTAAGGATCATTCTGGCTGTACTTCTGCCAAGACAGATTTGTTGATTCTTCTAGCAGGCCATGGTATTTTCAGTATTTTTTGCCAACACCATAATTCAAAGACATCAGTTCTTCTCCAGTGTTCCTTATTCATTGTCCAGCTTTCTAATGCATATGAGGTGAATGAAAATACCATGGCTTGGGTCAGGTGCACCTTAGTACTCAAAGTGACATTTTGCTCTTAAACACCGTTCTGGTTACCTAGTGCCATTCTGACAAGAATATACCACAAATAGGATGGCTTTAATAAACAATAATTTATTCTGTTACAGTTTGGGAGGCTAGAAGTCTGAGTTCTAAGTGCCAGGCTCTTCCAAGTGTGAAAGACCCTCAGCCTTGGGCTTTACCTCTGTCTCTTGCTCCCAGCCCACTGGAGTTAGAGGCATCTTTTCACTCAGGCATTTACTGGCTGCTGAAGCTAACAAGCCCAAGGTCAACAAATAAAATGGCACAGTCTTGATGTTACCAAACCATACAGCAGGCTATTAATTCAAGTCCATTGAAAGTCTCAAGGTCAGCAGAGCATGGCATGCTGCTGAAAAATGGTGTGGCTACATGCAAGGTTCAAGTGTGCCATAAGCTAGAGACTGTTCCCCAAGGCTTCTCCTTACATATAGGAAGCAGACCACATCCCTAAGGCTGCTACTTAACTGCTCACAATAGATTCCACCATGGAGTTGATTACCAGTCTCATCATGGGGAATACTACATCCAGCTGCCCAGGCACTCAATCAGGCCTAGCCAAGTTGACACACAAACTTAACCATCACAAACACTTTAAAGAGGTCTTTTGCAGCAGATTTTCTCAATGCAACAAGTCATTTGATTTTTTGACTGCTGCTTCTATAGGTATTCATTGTGGATCCCTAAATGAAATCCTTTACAACTACAGTCTTTTCTTCAATCATGATGTTGTTTATTGTTCCAGTTGTGAGGATTTTTATTTCCTTTATGTTGAGGTGTAATCCATACTAAAGGCTATATTTTTTTATTTTCTTCAGTAAATGCTTCAAATCCTCTTTGCTTTCAGCAAGCAAAGTTGTGCCATCTGCATATCACAAGTTGTTAATGAGTCTTCCTCTAATCCTGATGCTGCATTCTTCTTCTTCTTCTTCTTTTTTTTGGATGTATCTGAATAAGCAGGGTACTGTACTCTTCTGTTCACTAGTTGGCGTAGTGCCTAAGGCACTTGACCGCTAACCAGAAGGCTGGTGGTTCAAACCCACCAGCCACTCCTCGGAAGGACGGTTGGACAGTCTACTTCTGTAGTGATACTGCCTTGGAAACTCAAGGAGGAGTCCCTATGAGTTGGGTCTGACTCGATGGCACATAACAACAACAACATGCATTCACTACCTGTTTCCTGGTGGGTGTGATAGAGAATGAGAGTGGCTGCACAGATTACTGTTAATTGTGTTTGAAGAGCAGTTAAGGGTGAGTCATGCTCTTATTGGTGGTCATGTATTATTGGCCAGTTGGTGGAGAAGAAAGTGGTGACCCTCACTCAGTAAGTGAAGCTACAGGAGGTGCAGATGTGGTTGGGTTGCATGGGCATAGTTGCTGTCTCCCACTCAGTTAGGCAAAAACTACATTTGAAAAACTATCAAAAAAGTAAAAGCAAGAGGACAGAAAATACACATCACTTAAACACACAGGAACAATCACCAAAAAAAGGGGGGGGGGGGGTTAAGGCAATAAATGAGAGGAAATATTTAAAGAAATATTTTTTTAAAGACAAAGGAAACATGAATAGAAAAAGGGAAAAAAACCTCACAATATCTGGGGAGGGAGGAATAAGAGAAAAGAGAGTAGGAGAATAATGAAGAAAAAAAATAGAAAAACACAAGCAGGAAAACAAAGAATGGGGAGAATCACAAGAAAGAAACAAATGGGAACCAGGAAAAGGGAAGAGAGGAAAAGCTGAAAACTAGAACCTGAGAAGGGAAGAAGAAAGAATAATAATAAAAAGGAAGGAAAGAAAAGAATGATTTTAAAGCAGACAAAAACAAACTAAAAAAAATTAATAAATAAATCTGGGCAAGTCGGGGCAGGGCATCCAGGTTCCATAAGAGCACACAGACTGGGATGGAATTCCTGCTGACCCAGAAGGTGGGTGAGCATGAAGTATGGCTACACCTCCATTCACCAGGATGGTGTAGGGTATAAGAGTTGTTGTTGTTGTTGTTGTTGTTGTTATGTGCCATCAAGTCAGACCCGACTCATAGTGACCCCTCCTTGGGTTTCCAAAGCAGTATCACTACAGAAGTAGACTGCCCCATCTTCCTTCAAAGGAGTGGCTGGTGGCTTTGAACCTCCAGCCTTCTGGTTAGCAGTCAAGTGCCTTAGGCACTACACTCCTAGAGCTCCTAGGGTATAAGAGTAACAAGAAGAATATTGTACCTTTCCAGTTCTCAATGTCCTGTATGTCCTTGCTGTTCCTGTCAAGTGGGACCTATTCTTAGGTCCCTGGAATCTGAGAGAATGCTGTCACTTTAAATATCCAAAATGGTCAAACTGCTTGTAAACATTCAAAACAGGTCAGTTGGTCTTCTTCCTTGCTGTTTCCCCTTTTATTTACCAGCCACCAGTGCAGTCCTCCATGCAGCCCCTGGATAGCAGGGCTAATTTTTAGGTTAATTCTTAGATCCTAACACCACTTGGCAATATTCAAACTGTACATGCTGTCAGGATTGCTGACAGTTCACAGTTTCGTATATCTCCTTTTTGGTGTTTTCATGCAGGTTCTCCTACTAGTTGGAGTTCAGTCCACTTCTATATCCTTCCTTTAAAAGCTCAGGGCTCCAGCGCTATCTTCTGTATCTCTGTTAATTGGTTCCTCTTTTCTTTGTTGAAGAGAGTGTGTATAGTTTGTCTGCCTATTCTACCATCTTACTGGAATTGCATTCTTCTTCATATAGTCCATCTTCTTGGATTATTTGCTCAGCATACAGATTGAATAAGTACTATGGAAGGATACCACCCCAACCCACATCTTTCCAGTTTCTAAACCATACAGTTTCCCTTGTTCTGTTCAAACAACTGCCTCTAAGTCTGCATACAGGTTCCTTATGAAGATAATTAAGTGTTTTGGAATTCCCATTGCTCACAACATCATCCATAATTTGTTATGATCTACACAAATGTCTTTGCATAGTCAGTAAAACACAGGTTAACATCTTTCTGTTATTCTTTGCTTTCAGCCAATATTCATCTCATAACAGCAATGATATCTTTCATTCCAGATCCTCTTCTGAATTCAGCTTGAATTTCTGGCAGTTTCCTATCAATATATTGCTGCAACTATTTTTGAATTTGTTTTCAGCAAAATTTAATTTGCATATAATATTAATGATATTGTTCAATAACTTCTGCATTCTGTTGGATCACCTTTCTCTGGAATGGCACAAATACAGATCTCTTCCAGTTGGTTAGCCAGGTAGCTGTCTTTCCACTTTCTTGGCATAAAAGAGTAAGTGCCTCCAATGCTACATCTGTTTCTTGAAACATCTCAATGGGTATTTCCACCAATTCCTGCAAACTTTACTGTCATCAACTCCTTCAGTGTAGCTTGGATCACTTCCTTCAATATCATTGGTTCTTGATCATATGCTAGTGCTGCTCTGACAAGACTATATCACAAATGGGGTGGCCTTAACAAACAGGGGTTTATTCTCTTACAGTTTGGAGGCTTTAAGTTCAAGTTCAAAGTGCCAGGCTCTAGGGGCTGGGTGAAAGCCCTTCAAACTTGGGTTTCAGCTCTGTCTCCTGCTCCCAGCCCACTGAAGCTGGAGGCTTTTCTTCACTTAGCTGCTGGCTTCTGGGGCTGACAAGCCCAAGGTTGACAAGTAAAAAGGCACAGTCCCAATGTTACCAAATCACATGGAAGGCCATGAATTCAAGTCCATTGAAAGTCCCAAGGTTGTTAGAGCATGGCTACTTAACAATGACACAGCTACATGCAGGCTTTAAGGGTGCCATGAGCTAGAGACCATTCCCCAAGACTTCTTCTTATATACAGGAAGCAGACCACATCCCTAAGGCAGCTACTCAGCTGCTCACAGTTGATTCCACCATGGAGATGATTACCAGTCTCATCATGGGAAATACTGCATCCAGCTGCCGAGCCACTCAACCAGGCCTAGCCAAGTTGACACACAAACTTAACTGCCACAATTCCATTCCTGTCAACTTGGCACCTGTATAAATCTTCAATGGCTGGCATCTGTACAAATCTCCTTCAATGGATGGCTCTAATCCCCTAGTCCCTGGGTGGGGACCTTTGGCCTGGCAGCCCCATTCTTCTACCTCTTGGGCATGGTAGACCTGCCCCCTCTCTCTTGGGCAGTGGCTATGGCTCCATCCCACTGGCCCACATGAATGATCATCCCCACACTCCAGAACCAAGTTGGTGAAGGTTAACTCTTTGAAACCTAGGGAGTTGTGGTGGTTCCACCCCCAAAGGCCATGGTCCTACTTTTTGAGTCTGAGGCAGTGCCACTTCCAGCTTCCTTGGTCTCTCCATTTCTGCCAATTAATGCCAAAGCAACCCACTCCAGAAATCTTCCTGCCCCAAAAGCACTCAGCTTTCTTGCTCCATGGGCCAGCCAACCTGCTACTCCAATTCATGCCAGTATCTTCTACCAAAAAATGCCCAAAGGCAACCCACTGTTCCAGGAAGCTGCTTACCCAGTGCCATCCAGCTTCCTCCACCAGGGGCTGGTAAGGCTGTTACTGACTATGCTGGTCTCTGGGCTCTCCTACTGCTCTCTCTCTCGTGCTGCATGCCGGGGCCTCTCTGCCAGGGTCTCAGGCAAGGATGCACTCCACTCCTGTTTCCACATTTTAGATATCTGTCACAGCAGCACCCTACTCTCAGTACCATATTCTTTCTGGTTACCTAGTGCATAACAACAACAACAACAACAGTGCCACTCTGACAAGAAATATGCCACAAATAGGATGGCCTTAACAAACAGAGGTTTATTGTCTTACAGTTTGGAGGCTTTAAGTCCAAGTTCAAAGTGCCAGGCTCTAGAGGCCATGTGAAAGCCCTTCGACTTTGGGCTTCAGGTCTGTGTCCTGCTCCCAGCCCACTGAAGCTGGAGGCTTTTCTTCACTCAGCTGCTGGCTGCTGAGGCTGACAAGCCCAAGGTTGACAAGTAAAAAAGCACAGTTCCAATGTACCAAACCATATGGCAAGCCACTAATTTAAGTCCATTGAAAGTCCCAAGGTCACCAGAGCATGGCAGGCTGCTGAACAGCAACACAGCCACATGCAGGGTTCAAGTGTGCCATAAGCTAGAGACTGTTCTCCAAGCCTTCTCCTTCTATGCAGGCAGACCACATCCCTAAGGCAGCTACTCAGCTGCCACAGTAGATTCCACCATACAGTTGATTACTGGTCTCATCATGGAGAATAATACATCCAGCTGCCCAGCCACTTAACCAGGCCTAGCCAAGTTGACACACAAATTTAACTAGCACACTACCTCTTGAAATCTCATTAGTAGTGAGATATTAATTTGAAATGTGATTATTAGTCACTTATACATTTTTACCATGAATTTCCTGGTCATATTCTGGGCATTTTTTTTTGTATTGAGTTGGGTGTGTTTTTTTAAACACATCTAAATTATTTTCCAAATAATTTCAAGATTTCCCACTTATTTGAAATGCTATTTTTTTTTCTTTTTTTCTTTTTATTAGGATTTGGGTGAAGATTTACAGAGTAAATTCACTTTTCATACAGCAGTTCACATATACTTTGTCTCATATCATTGACCAAAATTTACAATGCAGCAGCTCCCCTCCCACTTCCTCCCCA
>NW_006922178.1:1591241-1598530 GCF_000298275.1 Orycteropus afer afer
AATTCACTTTTCATACAGCAGTTCACATATACTTTGTCTCATATCATTGACCAAAATTTACAATGCAGCAGCTCCCCTCCCACTTCCTCCCCATAGTTACCTCCTCCCTGATTATTGAAATGCTATTTTAAATACACACTGTTTGTGATTTCTCCTTTATTCATAAACCCAGTTGTCTTTTTCTAGTTAATTATTATAGGTATTATTTAAGAAGCTATTAATTTTTTTGTGTAAATTTTGTATCTAGATATTTATCTGAATTCTCATTCTATTTCAATTGATTCTTTTGGATTTTCTAAGTAGAAAATCACAAACTAGTTTCTTTCCAATATTTATATCTTTCTCTTTCTATTTCTTTTATTCAAATCCACCAGTCACTCCTCAGAGGGAAGATTGGGCAATCTACTTCCATAGTGATACCTCCTTGGAAACCCAAGGAGGGGTCACTATGAGTCAGATCTGACTCTACAGCAGTGAGTTTTTGGTATGTTCAATAATAGAAATAATAATGAATAACTTTTTTCCTGCTTTTTATTTTTTCATCTGGTAAGAAGTTTGTTGGTTTCTAGCAGGTAACATTTACTCAGGTCAGTGACCTTTCTTTTCATTGTTGTACAGAAGTTTGTTGCTTACAATCTGAGACGCATGGTGATTATTATTTGATGCTTTCCAGCATCTATGAAGATAATCACATAGATTTTGGACTTGAACTCTGATATAAAATTGTTGGACTGAAATTTTGTGTTTTGATCTGTTCCACCCCCAAACTCCACTAATATGGCAGTACTGGAATTTTTATTTGAAGGCAGAAATCCATAAAGACACAGAAGAAGGAAGAGGAGATATAGTAACACAGGTATAGCTATTAAGCAGGTTGATGAGTGAGTGATACCTGATGAATGAGGACTGACTTATCAGTCCAGGAAAACTAAATCTTAAGGGAGAAGTAAGGTAGCAGAGAAGCAGATTACATCAGAGAAGCCTCCAAAGGCTCAGGAATAGGCAACTGAATTAATCACTGAAGTGGGGGGTCAGTGATGCAGCTACCAAAGAATGAGTGATCAAAAGTCTGTTTAAGAAGGAATTAGACCTTGAGATCTCTTCCCCAATTTTGAGCAATCAGGTGGCTATTTGTTCCCATGCATACAGAAGATCTGAAGTTCAATCTCTGGAGATAGTAAAACAGAAATCTCTGGACAAGAAGACTCAGCAGATTTGAAGGCAAATATGCTTTTCTAAAATCACGAGTACTATATGTGACATCTTTATGCATATTTTACTGAAAATGTATTTAAAATGATTACAGCAGTGTATCAACAGGGAATTGCTAGAAATCCAAACCAGATTCAGAAGTTAGTATGGAACAATGGATATCATTGCTGTTGTCAAATGGATCTTGACTGAAAGTAAAGAATACAAAAAGATGTTTACCTGTATTTACCTGTGTTTTATTGACTATGCAAATGCATTCAACTGTGTGGCTCATAACATATTATGGATAACGTTGAGAAGAATGGAAATTCCTGAACATTTTATTGTGTGCATGAGGAAACTGGTCATATACCAAGAGGCAGTTTTTCAAACAGAACAAAGGGATACTGCATGGTTTAAAACCAGGAAAGGTGTGTGTGAGGGTTGCATCTTTTCACCATAGTTATTTAATCTGTATACTGAGCAAATAATTTGAGACGATGTATTATATGAAGAAAAATATAGCATCAGGATTGGAGGAAGACTCCTTAACAACCTGAGATGTGCAGATAACCCAACCTTGCTTGCTGAAAGTGAAGAAGACTTGTAACACTTATTGAAAAAAGATCAAAGACTACAGCCTTCAGTATGGATTACATCTCAACATACAGAAAACAAAAATCCTCACAAGTGGACCAATAAGCTACATCACAATAAATAGAGAAAAGTTTGAAGCTGTCAAAGATCTCCTTTTACTTGGATCCACAATTAATGCTCAATAGAAACAGCAGTCAAGAAATCAGAGAATGTATGGCACTGGGCAAATTGGTTGCAAAAGACTTCTTTAGAGTATTTAAGAGAAAAGATATTACTTTGAAGATTAAGGTAGTCCTGACCACACCATGGTATTTTCAATCACCTCATATGCATGTGAACGAACTCTGGTGGTGCAATGGTTAAGGCATTTGGCTGCTAACCCAGTTTCATGGCTCAAACCCACCAGCTGCTCCATGGAAGAAAGATGAGGTAGGCTGCTTCTATGAAAATTTACAATCTTGAAAACCCAATGGGGTTCGCTACGAATCAGAATAGACTTGACAGTGAATTTGGTTCAGCAGACTGCCATCCTCTCCTGACCTTGGGACTTACAATGAACTTGAATGAATGCCCTACCATGTGGTTTGGTAACATTGGGACTGTGCCATTTTATTTGTCGACCTTGGGCTTATTAGCCTCAGCAGCCAGTAGATGCCTGAATGAAGACATGCCTCTAGCTTCAGTGGGCTGGGAGCAAGAGGCAGAGCTGAAGCCCAAGGTCTAGGGGCTTCCACACAGCCCCTAGAGCCTGGCACTTTGAACTTGGACTTAAAGCCTCCAAACTGTGACAGAATAAACTCCTGTTTGTTAAGGCCATCCCACTTGTGGTATTTTTGTTAGAGTGGTACTAGATAACCAGAACAGAATATGGTACCAGGAGTGGTTCTAGAGAGAGAAAATCATAAGGATGGGTTTCCTAAATTGGTTCTCCAATTTGATTAATCATAAAGGCACTGGTGACCCTGCCTCAATTAGTAAAGAAGGCCCTGCTAATCTTGGCGTGAGGTGGCGACATTAATATGCAAAACAGCACCACCCATAGATCAAGTACTTTTAAGAAGTGAGGCGTTGGGTGATTGCATATTTGATATTTTTCTGTAATTTTGCCAGCATGAGGAGTATAAGGAAGCTGGTTGGTTGGTCCTACTTACACTAGACAAAATGGTGAAAGAGCGAGATGAGCTCAGGGCTGCTGAGTCACAATTTAAGTGCTGCATAAAAGGCCTCAATGTTTCCTGTTGTGCTCTCAAAGAAAGCCTTATTTCTTCTAGTAACAGAGCTGATATTGCCAAATACCAAACCCAGAGTCTTAATGTAAGGGTGGCTGAATTACAGCACCAATTAAATTGCCAACCCAGAATGGTGCCTGAAGTTAAAGTGAGTGCAATGATTGGGAAAAAATGGGATCTTGAAACCTGGAATATGGAGCCTATAAATTCTATTGATCCCTCCCACCTGAAAGGATTACTGTAAAACCATTCTCCCCTCTGCCTCAGTTTGATGGGATTAACACAACTGTTCCTGCTGGGTCACTGCCTGAGGCAGAGGCCATGGAAACCATTGTTGAATATTCTCAGGAACTCCCCCAACCACCCATTGTTGCTGCTAGACCTATAACTAAAGTTAAGTCCAAACGAGTCCCAAAAGGTGAAATACAAAGAGTGACTGAGGAGGTGGTATGCTGCACCCGAAAACACCTACTTGATTTTGCTAACATGTACAGACAAAAACCTAGAGAATATGTATGGGAATGGCTTCTGAGGATGTGGGATAATGTTGCAAAGAATGTAACATTGGATCAGTCTGAGTTTATTGATTTAGGCCCACTAAGTATGGATTCTTCATTCAATGTTTCAGCTTGAGAGGTTAGGAAAGGATCTAATAGTTTATTTGGTTGGTTTACTGAATCATAGATTATGTGGTGGCCTACCTTAAGTCAGGTTGAAGTACCAGACCTGTCTTGGTATAATATAGAAGAAGGTATCCATCCAGAGGCTTAGGTAAATTGGCCTAATGTTGTTGTTGTTGTTGTTATGTGCTGTCTAGTCAGACCAATTGACCTGTTAGAATGGATTTATCAGATTAGACCCCTAGAGCCAGAAATGGAGTGTCCAGAAAACACGCCTTTCACCAGTACCTTGAGGAATAAATTTGTGAAGGAAGGTCCAGCATCCTTGAAGACTGCTGTGATTGCTATTTTATGTAAGCTGGATTTGACAGTGGGAACTGCCCTAATTGAACTAAGACACTTAACTATAATGGGGCTGATTGGACCCCGTGGTAGTAGGGACCAAATGGCAGCAGTTAATTGACAAAGGCAACGTGGGTATGGTTACCATAATGGACAGCAGAGTTGGAACAATAATCAGAATAGTCTGACTCATGTGGAATTATAGCATTGGCTACTTGCACATCATGTTCCTAGTAGTAAAATACATGGAAAACCTACTAAATATTTACTTGATCTGTATAGAGAGAAGAATGCTAGGTCACGTGAACAGCAGCCTAGATTGAATCACCAGAATACAGAGTCACAATAAATTCCCAGACTTGAGTCAGTTTACAGACTCACAACCCCTTGAATGAAGGGGAGGCTGGGTTCCCTTGAGTAAGGGCCCCACTATATTGCCAAAAGTGTATAATGTCAATCTTTCTCCCAGCCTTCCCTAAGGGGATCTGAGGCCTTTTATGAGAGTGACTGTTCACTGGGGAAAAGGAAATGATCAGACTTTTCGGGGATTACTGGACACTGACTCTGAACTGACAGTAATACTAGGAGACTCAAAGCATCATTTTGGCCCACCAGTCAGAGTAGGGGCATAAGGAGTCAATTTATTGACAGAGTCTTAGCTAAGGTGCATCTCACAGTGGGTCCCCAAACCCACCCTGTAGTGATTTCCCCAGTTCCAGAATGCATAATTGGAATAGATATACTAAGCAACTAGCAGAATTCCCACATTGGGTCCCTAACATGTAGAGAAGAGCTATTATGGTAGGAAAAACCAAGTGGAAGCCATTAGAATTGCCTCTACCTACAAAAATAATAAACAAAAAGCAATACAGCATCCCTGGAGGGGTTGAAGTGATTACTGCCACCACCAAGGACTTGACGGTGATTCCCAACACATCCCCATTTAATTCACCTATTTGGCCTGTGCAAAAAATAGATGGTTTTTGGAGAATGACAGTAGATTATCGTAAACTTGATCAGGTGGTGACTCCAATAGCAGCTGCTGTTCCTGATGTGGTTTCATTGCTTGAACAAATTAGTACATCTCCTGGTATTTTGCATGCAGCTATTGATGTGGCCAATGCCTTTTCCTCAATAACGATTTCAAAGGAACATCAGAAGCAGTTTGCCTTCAGCTGGCAAGACCAACAATATACTTTCACAGTGCTTCCTCAGAAGTATATCAACTTCCCAGCACTATGTCATAATTTAGTCTGTAGGATCTTCTTCACCTTTCACTTCCACAAGGCATCACATTGGTCCATTATATTGATGACATTATGCTGATTGAACCTAGTAAGGAAGAAGTATCAATGACTCTAGACTTATTGGGGAAGAGACTGGCATAAAATGGAGTAGCAGTTTGGCTGGCACATGGAGTAAGTAAGCTAAGTGTCCTTTGGGGAGAAAGATTTCCGTCCGAGTGGGTTGCCCTCGAGCATTAATCAGCAGAAACAGAGACTAAGTAATGGGAAGCAGAGCTGCCTCAGCCTCAAAGAGTAGGACCACGGCCTTTGGGAGTGGAATGACCATAGCTCCCTAGGTTTCAAAGAGTTAGACCTTCACCAATTCTGTTCTGGAGTGTGGGGCTGCTCGATCATGTGAGCTAGTGGGATGGAGCCATAGCTTCTGCCCAAAAGTGAGGGGACAGGGCTGCCATGCCCAAGAGGGAGAGGAGTGGGGCTTACCGGGCCAAGGGGGTGAGGTTGTCATTTAGAGGAATTAGGGGACTGGAGCCCCTAGAGAGCGAGATCTGTACAGTGCTACCCAACAAAGATCTGTACAGGTGCCAAGTTGACAAGGGGTGGAATTGTGGTAGTTCAGTTTGTGTGTCAACTTGGCTGGGCCTGGTTGAGTGGCTGCTGGTAGTTATTATCCATGATGTGACTGGCAGTCTACTCCATAGTGAGATCTACCACAAGCAACTGAGTAGCTGGCTTTGGGATGTGGTCTGCTTCCTGTATATAAGGAGAAGCCTTAGGGAGTCTCTAGATTATGGTATGTGTGGAACCTGCATGCAGCCATGTCATTGTTCAGCAGCCTGCCATGCTCTGCCAAACTTGAGACTTACAATGGACTTGAATTAATGGCCTGCCATGTGGTTTGGTAACATCGGAACTGTGCCATTTTATTTGTCAACCTTGGGCTTGTTAGCCTCAGCAGCCACTAGCTGCCTGAGTGAAGAGATGCCTCTGGCTTCAGTGAGCCATGAGCAAGAGGCAGAGCTGAAGCCCAAGGTCGAGGGACTTTCACACAACCTCTAGATCCTGACACTTTGAACTTGGACTTAAAGCCTCCAAACTGTGAGAGAATAAACTTCTGTTTGTTAAGTCCATTCCACTTGTGGTATTTCTGTTAGAATAGTACTAAGAAACCAGAACATCACTTATTGAGGTGGATTGAGACAGGGGCTGTACTGATGAGATCAAGTGTAACAAAGATCTTGAGGATGGTGCAGGACTGGACAGTGTTTCATTCTGTAGTGCATAGGATCACTATGAGTCAAAATCAACTGGATGGCACCTAACAACAATAAGAGCAACAACTACATATGTAACTTTCCATAACAAATATTAAGAACCACTAGGCATCTTGTAGTCAGCCACAGAGATCCAGGTGAGGAGAGGGAACCCAGGCATGCCCAAAGCAGCAGGGCAGGAGAGCATGAGAAAGAGGATTAAAAGGCCCAGGAACTGGGACAGAGAAGTCAGCCACAGGGACACAGGTAAGGGTGGTAGGAGAGGTTTCCAACAGGACAACAAACTTGTCTTTCGGTTTGTCCTACTGTGGTGACATGTTGATGTGAGTTTTGAGACAGAGCCACTGGTGTTTCAAACCCAGTGGGATGCACATGGTGCACAGGTATCAGCCCAGCTTACAGACTGAGACAGATTAGGAAGAAGGAAGAGGCCATCCACTTCTCAAAGAATTAGCCAGGGAAAACCTTATGAATAGCAAAGAAACACTGTATGATACATTGTGGTGCAACTTTATGAATAGTCCGGTTAGGTTAGAAGGCTCTCAAAATAGGACTGGGAAAGAGCTGCATCATCTGAGTAAACTCAGACTTCCTCATATGGATAAGGTAAAGCTTTCAAGACCTGCATTTGCTGATGGGGCACCACTCAAATTGAAGAGAAACAGCCGCAGACATCCATTAATCATCAGAACATGGACTGTACGAAGTATGAATCTAGGAAAATTGGAAGTTGTCAAAAAGGAAATGGAACGCATAAAGATTGATATCCTCGGCATTAGTGAGCTGAAATGG
>NW_006922178.1:1600635-1601540 GCF_000298275.1 Orycteropus afer afer
TGGATAACATTGAGAAGAATGGGAATTCCCAAACACTTGATTGTACTCATGAGGAACCTGTACCTTGACCAGGAGGCTGTTGTTCAAACAGAACATTTACGACTCATAGCGACCCCATGCACAGCAGAATGAAACACTGCCCGATCCCACACTAGCTCCATCATCCCTACTATATGTGAGCCCATCATCCCAGCCACCATGTCAATACATCTCCTTGAAGGCCACCCCCTCTTTTGTCGACCCTCTATCCTACCAAGCATGACAACCTTCTCCAGGGAATGGTCCCTTCTGACAACATGACCAAAGTAGGTGAGATGAAGTCTGGCCAATCTCGCTTCCAAGGAGCATTTCGGCTGCACTTCCTCCAGGACAGATCTGTTAGTTCTTTTAGCAGTCCATGGTAATTTCAGCATTCTCCGCCAGCACAACTCAAAAGAATTAACTTTTCTTCGGACTTCCTTGTTCATTGTCCAGCTCTCACATGCATACGAGGCAATTGGAAATATCATGGCTTTCGTCAGGTGCACCTTAGTCATCAAGGAGACATCCTTGTTCCTCAGCACTTGAAACAATTCCTTCACAGTTGACCCTCCCAATGCTACACATTGTCTAATGTCCTGACTGCTGCTTCCATTGGCATTGATAATAGAACCAAGCAACATGAATTTTTTGACAATCTCAATCTTCTCTCCATTTGTTGTGAAGCTGCTCATTGGTCCAGTTTTGAGGATTTCTGTTTATTTTTATATTGAGACATAATCCATACTGCAGATTGTAATCTTCAACCTTCAGTAAGTGCCTCAAGTCATCCACATGGTTTAAAATCAAGAAAAGAGTGTGTCAGGGTTGTTTCGTTTCCCCACACTTATTCAATCTATATGCTGAGCAAATAATTCAAGAAGCTG
>NW_006922178.1:1602873-1603453 GCF_000298275.1 Orycteropus afer afer
TGTGTGTGTGTGTGTGTGTGTGTATTTGAGTATATATTTTTTTGGGGTGTGTGTGAAAATTTACAGAGCAAGTTCACTTTCCATACGACAGTTCACATACATTTTGTCTCATGACATTGACTACAATTTACCCCAATGCAACAGCTCCCCTCCCACTTCCTCCCAATAGTTACCTCTTCCCTGTGTCCAACCATCCATGCACTCCTGTCCCCTGAGTTGTCTCTTTGTGCATAAACAGCCCTTCCTTCACCCATGATTGTTCTCTCCAAGGACTATATCTACCTCAGGTAAATGTTCAGCTCATATCATTGTGTTTTGTTTGGCTGGAAACCACAGGTATGGGTTCAATTCCAAACCTGAAGGGCAGCAAGGGGCCGTAGTCTCAGTGGCTCCACCAGGCTCCATCAGACCAGCAAACCTGGTCCCTCCTTTTTTTTTTTTTTTTCAAAATGACTTTGAGTTTTGTTGCACATCATTCTTCTCCTTCTCTATCCAGGATCTCCTACATAGATCCCCCTCTGAGTGGTTGACAGTGGTAGCCAGGCACCATCTAGCTCTTCTGGTCTCATAGTTGTATAGG
>NW_006922178.1:1603553-1604155 GCF_000298275.1 Orycteropus afer afer
GGTGTACCAGTCACTAGGACTAATTGTTTCCATGAATCTTTGGTTTTCTTCATTCTTCTTTGCTCTGGATGAGGAGAGACCCATCCTTGCATCTAGATGGCTGCTTGGAAGCTTTTAAGACCCCAGTCGCTTCTCACCAAAGTAGGAGGTGGAACAATGTTTTGTGTAGTGTTATGGCATTTGAGCTTGATGTCCCCTGTGACTATGGTCCCAAGCCCACAGGTTCAACTACTCAATCCCTCTTGGTAGTTGGCTGTGACGAAGAAGTGACTATAACCTTGTCCCTTGTCAGCTCTACTATATACTTGGGAATGCTTACAGATCATACAAATACACTTATAGGACCGTTATCTGCCAACCCTATAGATGGTCTGGGGTACACTCCCCACTGCATAGACATATCTAATAGTTCAGCCCATCCACCCATCTATCCAACCATATACCCATGTTTGCCTTCACTGACAACATAGTACTGTATGTGCAAAAGGGTTCCTCTTTGTTGTCTGTACCTCCCATGTACCTCTCTATGTCTTCCTCTTTCTCAATGCCACCATGTTGATCACTGACATTTGGTACATTGCCCTTCTCTTCACCCAAATCAA
>NW_006922179.1:0-2210 GCF_000298275.1 Orycteropus afer afer
AGGTTGCGAATCACATGGTCCATCAGGCCTTCGGACTGTTTCTGTGTGTCTTGGATTTTCTTCACTCTTCTTTGCTCCAGAAGAGGAGAGACCAATAACGGCCACTTGGAAGGAAGCTCGCAAGCGTTTATGAACCCAGTAGCTACTCAGCAAAGGAAGATGTAGAAAACAATTTTTGGATACCACCTTGTGCCAACTGAGCTTGATGTCCTCTGCTACCACAGTCCCAGCCCGCAGGCCTACTGACCTACTCCCTCACATCACTTGTTGGTCGCTAAAAGTTATCCTGACTTGACTCTTCTTATGTTTAAACAGCATACAGACTTTTTAAAATTATGTTTATTCTCAAAAAAATAATTATTTCCTTTTTTAAAAAATTGTGGTTTGGATGAAAGTTTACAGAACAATTTCATTTCCCATGCAATAGTCCATACACTTGTTGTTTCATTACATTGATTTTAATCTGTTTTTGTACACTAGTGCCACTCTAACTGGAAACACCACAAACAAGTGGCTTTAACAAACAGAGATTTATTCTCTTACAGTTCAGGAGTCCAGAAGTAAAATTGCACAGTCCCAAGGGTATCAAGCAATATAGCAGGACACTAGTTTATGTCCAAAGACAGTCCCAAGATTGGCAGACAACCTGGCAGTCTGCTGAATGAAGACTTGCCTGCACTCAGGGTCCAGGCGTGCCAAAAGCTCAGAGACCTTTCTTAAAGCATCTTCTATTCTGCAAGCAGACCACATCCTTACTCAGATGATCCAGTAGATTCCACCACAGAGTTGACTACTAGTCTCATGGAGAACAACTACCTCCGGCTGCCCAGACAATCAAAACCAGGCCCAACCAAGTTGACACATTACCTTAACTACCACACTATGTCTCTGTTGTTAACTGGGCAATGATCAGGAAGGAACTAGAACACAAGGACCTACTGGTTTGACTTAACAGAAATCGGGAGATAAACTGAGCCGAAAGTTGGCAGCCACTCTTCAGTGGCCAGCCTGACACTGAGATCTGGGCCAACTCCATGCAAAAACAAGTGAAATGTGGATGCAGAGATCGGTTACAGAAAAACTTCTTTACCACATATGTGAGATGAAAGAATATGGCCCACGGGCTATGCTGGCTCCAGTAGCAGAGTTCCTGGGATTTTAAATCAGAGTAAAGAAATCTTTCAATAGATCTGTCTGTGCTGCCGATTGAAAGGCTTGTTTGGTTACCTTTGTGGGCTAGTAATGTGAGAAGTAATCCATTTTTCATGTTGTTGTTGCTGTTCTGTTACCTCGAATTGGACCCGACTCATAACGACCCCTTCTTGATTTCCCAAGGTGGTATCACTAAGGTAGTAGATTGACCAACCTTCCTTCCGTGGAGTGGCTGGTGGGTTTGAACCACGAGCCTTCTTGTTAGCAGTCAAGTTTCTTAAACACTATGCTACCAGAGCTCCTAATGTTTTCCAATGATTAGAGTTAAATATTTCTAATTCAGACTTTTACCTTTAACAAGACGTCTTGGCTCAAAGTTTGCTGAGTTCCTTTGTCATTAGGGTTTGAAGTTGGTGGTAGGGAACAGAATTTCAGTGTCTGAGCAGAAATTTATGGTATTTTTGTGAATTTATTCAAACCCACCAGCCACTCCTTGGAAGGAAGGTTGGGCAATCTACTTCCATAGTGATACAGCCTTAGAAACCCAAGGACTGGTCTCTGTGAGTTGGATCTCACTCACCAGCAGTGGCCAAAAGCAAAAACCAGCTCACTGCTGTTGAATCGGATTCGACTCATAGCAACCCCTCTTTGGGTTTCCAAGGTGGTATCACTACAGAAGCCGATTGCTCAATCATTCTCCCGAGGAGTGACTGGTGGGTTTGAACTGCCATTAGGCAGTAAGCTACCAGAGCTCTAGGGTCCTAATTTAGCATATCACATGCCTGGTGCAAAATGAGTAATATTACAACAAATTAAAAGGCAAAGCATATTAACTGGCCATATATACAAAAGGAAACTTTACTGACTAATCAACGTGCCAAGGTGTTCAACTTCACAAGGAATCCAGGTAACATAAATTAAAACATGATTGAGGGGTGGGAGGGGAGGGGAGGGAACGTTGTTAGATAGATAGAGATAAGTATTGATTTGGGTGAAGAGAAGGGCAATGTACCAAATGTGAGTGACCAATATGGTGGCTTTGAGGATGAGAAAGACAT
>NW_006922179.1:3330-24548 GCF_000298275.1 Orycteropus afer afer
GAAAAAAAAAAAAAAAAAAGACTATTTCCTAAGTCTGCCTTACTAGAAGATTATGCTATGTAGTACCATAAAGGAATGTTACTTTGGCCAAAAAAAAAAAACTCACTGCCATCGAGTTAATTCCAACTCATAGTGACCCCCTTCAGGTTTCCAAGGTGGTAAATCTTTAAAAAAAAAAAAAAGAATGAAATATCATTTCACATCCCAGAAATTGGGAAAATTGAAAAAACCTACCATTATCCAGTATTTGTAAAGATGTAGAAGACTGGGGATGCTCACATAACTGTTGGTTTTTGAAAATATAATTTGGTTTAATCACTTCAAGAATACTTTGTCTATAACTATAACTTTGAAAATATCTAGGAATTATGATCCAATAATTCCACTTCAAAATATTTAACTTAGATAAACATTTACAGCTATAGTATATATATTTTAATTGTATGAAAATTAAAGCAGTCTAAATGTTAACCAATAGGAGAACAGATAAATTAATTTCAGAAAATTATCACTTTTTTGAATACTATACACCAGATCAAATCAATAATTTTTTTTTCTATATCAGTGGTGATTGGTCTCAAAAAACAACATAATTTCTTGAAGTAGTGTTTTATAGTTTTCTTTGTAGAGATTTTTTGTGTCCCTGTTGTTGTTGTTGTTGTTATGTTCCGTTGAGTTGGACCCAACTCATAGTGACCCCTCCTTGGGTTTCCGAGGCAGTATCACTATGGAAGTAGATCGCCCAAACTTCCTTCCGAGGAATGGCTGGTGGATTTGAACCACCAGCCTTCTGGTTAGCAGTCAAGTGCCTTAGGAACTGCGCTACCAGAGCTCCCTTTTGTGTTCCTAGTGAGATTTATTCCCAAGTATTTTATTTTATTTTATTTTTGGTAGCTATTGTAAATAATTACCAAAAATAAAATACTTGGTAGCTATTGTAAATAATAGGAGCTCTGGTAGCATAGTGCCTAAGGCACTTTACTGCTCACCAGAAGGCTGGTGGTTCAAACCCACCAGCCACTCCTCGGAAGGAAGGTTGGGCAATCTACTTCCGTAGGGATACTGCCTCAGAAACCCAAGGAGGGGTCGCTATGAGTCGGGACCAACTCGACGGCAAGTAACAACAACAACAACATTGTAAATATTGATTTCCTTATTTCCTTTTCAGCAATCTCTTTGCTGGTGTAGAGGAATCCAACTGATTTTTGGATGTTGATCTTATATTCCACCACTATGCTAAATCTCTCAATTAGTTCCAGTAGTTTTTTTGTTATTGCTGAGTCTCTTGGGTTTTCTTTGTGTAGGATCGTATCATCAGCATAGGGATAGTTTTACATCTTCCTTACCAATTTGGATGCCTTTGATTTCCCTTTCTTACCTAATCGCCATGATTAGGACTTCCAATACAATGTTGAATAGAAGTGGTGATAGAAGGTATCCTTGCCTGGTTCCTGTTCACCAGGGGATTAGTTTCAGTCTGTCTCCATTGAGAATAATGTTGGCTGTCGGTTTTGCATATATGCCCTTTATTATGTTGAGGACTTTCCCTTCTATTTCTATTTTGCAGAGATTATTATTTTTTTTTTTTAGTCAGGAATGGGTGTTGGATTTTATCAAATGCTTTTTCTGCATTAATTGATATGATTACTTGGTTCTTTTCCTTTGTTATATTTATGTGATGGATGATGTTGATTGTCCTTCTAATGTTGAAATATCCTTGCATACCTGGTATGAACCTCTTTTGGTCATTGTTGTTGTTGTTGTTATGTGCCGTGGAGTCAGCCCTGACTCATAGCGACCCCTCCTTGGGTTTCCGAGGCAGTATCACTACAGAAGTAGGATTGCCTTAGGTCATAATGTATTATATTTTTGATATGTAAAAATGTCAATATTATCCAAAGCAATGCATTCAAGGCAATCCAAATCCAAATCCCATCAACGTTCAAGGATATGAGAAAAACAATCATTAATTTTATATGGAAATGAAAGCACTATTGAAGAAGAAGAAGAAAGTAGGAGGTCTCACACTCCCGGATCTCAAAACCTACTTGCAGTGTGGTAAATTACCTGGTATGGCTTTTCTAGCTATAAGTCTTATAAACTCCATTGTGGAATTTGCTGTGAGCCCCTGAGGAGCCCCTGATTGTAAATGTTATCCACCTGGGGTATTTCTGTTGGGCGTGGCACAAAGTAATGTTCTGGGAAGGTTGCTCGCTCTCAGATGCTTAGAATTCTGATGTTATGATTGGTTGGTTTGGACACTCTGCCAGGCTCAAAAGGAGGCCTCCTAAAGGCAGAACTCTCTCTGACTGCTGGTTGAGGAAGATGTGCTGCTGAAAGAGACACATTGCTGCTGGGAAAGAGATGCAAGAGACACGCATTGCTGAGTGAGGTACCGAGGGAAACGCACTGCTGGGAGAGAAACTGTGAGAAACTGTTGGCTGAGGGATGGTGGGCTGGGAGAGAGACTGAGGGTTTTTCCTGAACTTGAATTGTAGCCTGGTGCTTCCCTAATAAACCCCATAATCTGTGAGTTCTGTGTGGCCACTGCAGTGAATTATCAAACCCAGCAGACAGGCTTTGGGTGCTGCGGGAGGAACTGTTGGTGTAACGGCTGGAGGGAGGCAGCATGTCTGGCTTAGCAGGAATAGGCCTTGGATTACTGATAATGACTCTGTCTTCCTCTTGTGGGGTTAGAGGAGGTCAGAAGATGTGGCCTCCTTGCCATTTTTTAGCAATACTATACAGCTACTACAGTAGTCAGAACTACCTGGTATTGGTACAACAACAGACACATAGAGCAGTGGAATAGAATTGAGAACCCATAAATAGATCCATCGACCTATGGATGATTTTTTACAAAGGGCTGAAATCCATTAAATGGGGAAGAGATTGTCTGTTTAACAAATGGTGCTGGCAAAACTGGGTATCCATTTGTGGAAAAAATGAAACAAGATCCATACCTCACATCATACACAAAAACTAACTCCAGATGGATCAAAGACTTAAATGTGAAACGTAAAGCTACAAAGTTCCTCAAGGAAAAAATATGGGTAAATTTAGGAGCCCTAATTTATGGCATAAATAGAGTGTCAAGCATCACCCAAAATGTACAAACAGCAGAAGATACACTGGATTAATGGGACCTTCTAAAAATTAATTTTTTATGTGCTTCAAAAGACTGTTCCAAAAGAGTAAGCAGAGAACCTAGAGATTGGGAGAAAATATTTGACAGTGACATATCTGACAAGGGACTTACATCTAAAATTCATAGAAAACTCCAACTCTTCAACAACAAAAAGACCAACAATTCAATTAAAAAATGGGCAGAAGACATGAATAGACACTTCACCAAAGAGGATATTCAGGCAGCCAACAAACACTTGAAGAAATGTTCACAATCACTAGCCATTGTTGTTGTTGTTGTTATGTGCCATCAAGTCAGACCTGACTCATAGCGACCCCTACTTGGGTTTCTGAGGCAGTATCACTATGGAAGTAGATTGCCCCATCTTCCTTCCGAAGAGTGGCTGGTGGGTTTGAACCACCAGCCTTCTGGTTAACAGTCAAGTGTCTTAAGCACTATGCTACCAGAGTTCCCCATACATTGCTGATGGGACTGTCAAATGATACAACCACTGTTGAAAGCCAAATGGTGATTCCTTAAAAAGCTAGAATTAGAAACACCATTTGATCCAGAAATCTCACTACTAGGTATATATCCTAAAGAAGTGAGAGCCAGAACAAGAACAGATATATGCATACCCATGTTCATCACAACACTATTTACAATAGCAACAAGATGGAAACAATCTAGGTACCCATCAACAGAAGAATGGATAGCCAAACTGGGATACATATGCACAATGGAATAATATGCAACACCAAAGAATAATGTAGAATCTGCAAAACACCACATAATATGAATGAACTTGGAGGACATTATGCTGAATGAAATAAGTCAATCACAGAAGGACAAATATTGCGTTAGTTCATTATTGTAAAAAATCAAGGAAAAGTTTATACATTGGAAGAAACTTTCTTTGTTGGTTACCAGGGTTGGGAGGAGAGGGGAGGAAATACTGGAAAAATTAAAAAAGAAAGAAAAAAGTTAAGTACAGATTAAAAAAACAAAAACATTGAGTACAAATATAAAACAAGTTACATTACAATAAGCACAGTGACAACATTTGGACAAAAATTTTAAACACATAAAATGATACTATGTATTTTTATGAATTCATAAATACAGAGTAAAATTAAAATATGTCCTGGAAATATATTCAAGAAAATCATAGTTTTAGGGCATTCTGGATATTCTTCTGAGAAATGAAAGAGAAGAGGTGACTAGGGCATGGGAGGGCTACAAAGAAGATTTTAATCATATTTTTAATTAAAAAAAAAAAAAGGCCTGAATTATATAACAAATTATATTTCTTTATTCTGGATGGAAAGTATGTGGAATTTTATTATGGTACTATGTATGTTTCTTTGTCAAATTTTGAAATATTTTGTACACAAAAGAAAACAAAAACAAAATAAGCTAAAATAGGAGGAGGATTTGGAATGTGTACCTTATTGCCTCCATGAACAACTGCCTCCTTTGTCATGAGACAAGAAGAACTGGCTGGTGCTGTGCTACCTTTACTGAACAATTTTGATCAATGATTCAACAGATGATTCCTGATCAAAAGGGGAAAAATGTAGAACAGAATTTCAGTTTCTAATAGACTTCAGACTTCCTGGAACCATGAAGTTTGGATGAACCCCTGAGATAATCTTTAAATCTTAAACCAAAAATATCCCCTACAGTTTTGTTGAAACCAAACATTAGTTTAGCTTAACTAGTAAAAAACTTCAGCCTTGAGCTCTTATAAGAACCATTTATATGAGATCAAATTGATAACAGCAACTCAAAAGATTAGATAGGAACCTAGAGGGTGATGAGTTTACGTTAATGGGAGAGGATTGATTACCTTAGAAAAGGGGAGAGAATGGTTGCACAACCCACTAAATATAATCAATGACACTAAACGGTGCATGTAGAAACTTGAATTGGTATAGGTTTTGCTGTGTATATTCTCAACTACAAGAAAATAAATAAAATTTTTATAAAATGAGCTGAACAAAACTTGAATTCACAGTGTTTCAGTTCAGAGTATCCGAAAGAAGAGATCAAGAGTTAACTGTGAAGCAATATTAGGGCAAGGAAGGATGACCTGGTCTGGTCTTCAAAATCCACAAAGTGGAGCAAAGTATCTCTCCAAGGACTTCCTGAAGTTATAATAAAAAAAAAATGGAGACAAGTTGAGGAATCAAGGGACCCTGTCAAGTATAGGAGTTCCTGTCTCCTTAGGATGTTTATATTATGCTATGATAACTTTTCTCATCACTTTCCTAACCAGTAAAATAAAGGAATTGGATTAATGGTCTCTTCTCGATCAATTCTATGGCTATTTTTCTTAGCCAGATTTAAAATCCATTCCCAATGATGTATGATAATGGTGCCTTAAAGAAGGAAGAGTTCAAGCAAGAAGAAGCAGGGTTGAGATGCAATTTAGACGATCTCAAAGACCTAAGTTTTCCTTTCCTAATTGCTTAGATAAATATTTTTAAAAATATATATATTTTTTCCACTCCTTGAATACCTGTTATCAACGTAAGGAGAAGGTGTCTCAGCATCATACTGGATGACTCATGGAAAGAAACTAGTCAAGGATTGTAAAATTATACAACCAATGTGGGAACACTGGCAATTCCACAAAATGTTAACCATAGAATTCCCATTGCTGTTGTTATTATGTGCTGACAAATGGATTCCAACTTATAGTGACAGTATGTGACAAAGTAGGATCACCCATTAGGATTTTCAAGATTGTAATCTAGAGCAGATTGCCAGGTCTTTTTTTCCCAAGAATGGATTTGTGGGCTTGAAATTTGGGCTGCCAGATTTACGATTTTTTTTGTTGTTGTTAAGTGCCATTGAGTCATCTGTGACTCATAGAGACCCCTCCTTGGGTTTCTGAGGCTGTATCAGTATGGAAGTAGAGCTACCAATCTTCCTTCTGAGGAGTGGGTTTGAACCACCAACCTTCTGGTTGGCAGTCTAGTGCCTTAGGACCTATGCCACCAATTAGTAGCCAAGAATGTGACCATTGCACCACCAAACCTCCTTAGAATTACAAGAGATCCAGCAATCTCAATCCTAGTCATATACCCAAAAGAATTGAAAGGAGGGACACTTACAGATACTTGTATAATAATGTTCATCACAGCAAAATTCACAATAGTCAAAAGGTGAAAACAGCCTAATTGTGCATCAACAGATAACTGTATTAACAAAATATGGTAAGTATTTACAATGGAATACTATTCAGCCATCAGGAGAAATGAAGTCCTGATATATTTCAAAGTCCTGATATGGATGAACTTTGAAAACATCAGGCTGAATGATTAAGTCAGTCACAAAGAGACAAATATTATATGATCACTCTTAACATGAAATACCGAGTCTAAGCAAGTATACACAAACCAAGGTTTAGTAGTTACTCGGAGTGAGTTGGAGGGAGGAGAAAAGGGAGACTCACTGCTTGGGGAACACTGAGTTGGGGAACACTGTTAAGGGTGATGGAAAAATTTAGACATTGATAATGGTAATAGTTGAACAACATGATAAACAATCACTGAATTGTGCATGTGAAAACTGTCAAAGAGGCAAATGATTTTTACAAACATATTTATCACATACACACATACACACACACACACACAAGCCGCAAAGGAAAAAAAAATTGTGACCACTCTACACACACTTATTTCTAAACCTTTGTTTAAATAAAGTGAGTTTAGCCACCTGAATAAGAGCTATTTTTAAAAAATCCTTCTCAGTAATTGCACCTTCTTATGGGTGTGATGGATGGTCAGGGTGACAGGCAACATCTGCCCCTGACGGCATGTTATGTTATCATGCAGAGAGGCGTGGGGTTCAGTAGACCTCTCAGGGCAGGGAGAGTCAGGGAATATACATTCTCATCCCAGCTCTGTCCTTCAAATTTGTCAGATGACCTTAGAAAATACACTGTACTAATCTGTAACTCTGTTTTTATCATCCATAAACATGGAGGAAATAACAACTTTGCAACCTTTTAGTGGAAAACTAGCTAATAAATCATTGGAACGTGCTTGGCAATAAAATGTTCTGCAGAAGAGTGGAAGACTATCGGCATGCAAATGAACAAAAATTGTATTTGTCCAGGAAAAGTAAATTTTGCTCAAACTCACACAAGAAGAAATGAACATATTGTTTCAGCAGAACACCCTTGAAATTATTATGAACAGAAGTTTTATCTGATCTGCCTGGCACCCTGGACAAAATGACCTGGCCTGTGGGTCTCAGGGTTGCTTGAGTTGAGGAAATGGAGTCCCTTATGTTGCACATGTATTTAATTGAGGTTTTAATTCTGTCACAAGAGAGTCTGAACTGGGATGCCAGTTCCAAAAAGTCAAACTAGAACCAGGGGACAGATAGCTTGGGAAGAAGTGGAAAAAGAGAGGACTTTGAAGGAAATCATCCAATTACAGTGATTATTTTATTTTACTTTATTAAATATGGTTCTTGCCTGTGCTGGTATGTCTATGTCCTAATATGTAAAGCCTAGAGCTTCTCAGACTTGAGGACTGCTACTGATATAGTGTATTTTTATAATCCAGTTGATGACCCATTAGGAGCTCTGGTAGCATAGTGCCTAAGGCACTTTACTGCTAACCAGAAGGCCGGTGGTTCAAACCCACCAGCCACTCCTCGGAAGGCAGGTTAGGCAATCTTCTTCCGTAGTGATACCGACTCAGAAATGCAAGGAGGGGTCGCTATGAGTCGGGTCCAACTCGATGGCAAATAACAACCACAACAATGACCCACTGAACTTCAGTTTTTAAACTCAACCAGTGCAAGATTGCTTCATCTTCTGCTCAATTCTTAAATATAATTCCCTCCCATTCTTCAAGCCTCTACTCTCATGGTTTCTCCTGACTATAGGTCTTTGCCTTTGATGATTTTAGTTTCTAATGAGCCTCCACATCTGTCCACAGCAAAGCTTGTTTATCTTGACTGCAGCTAGCACATACAGCATATTTGTGCAGATTACATAAAGGCCAAACACTGATTATGAATACATTACAACAGGCACCCTGTCCTTCTCTGTCCCTTCTTTCTTTGGCCCCCCTTCCTCCTATCCTCACTCCCTTCAATCACATTTTTCAGTGCACAAACTACTCAGCCCAGGCCTGCATACATTAATTGTATCCACTCTGGTCCAGTCAATTTATGGCTTTTCAGTCTCTTCCATATGCAGGCACTGAATATCATCACTCTGCATGCTCAGCTTCCTGCAGTGCCTGGGCCAGCACTGACCAAGCCTGATAGACACACTTAGGAGCTCATAGCTGCAGGGTATAATCTGGCATTAATTCCACATGCTTGGCATCGTCCCTAGTCAGCCTTTGTCTTAAATCCCCACTGGTTTTTCTAGTCCTCATGATGGAATTCTGGTTTGGTTATCCTTTTATTTTCCTCAAATATTTTTGCTCTCTTTATAAAAACAATGCCTGTTCTTGTAGAAAAAAAAAAATGAGACTAAAGAAGGGAATAAAACAAGATATATAAATCACACAGAATTCCAACTCCCAGCCATACCAGTAGTAGTCCATTTTGTGTGACTTCCTTTCTGGTCTTTTTTAGTAGTATCCACAATACACACACTCTATTAAAATTGGGATATTTCAAGTGTTATATTAAATACTCATTTCTTTCTCATATTACATGATGTTCACCATCAAGAATGAATAGTACTTTTCATGCTTATTAAATATGATCACATATTTTGAATGATTACAGAGTGTTCTTTTATACAGACATGCTATAATGTATTAAGTCAAATCCCTAAGGTTGGACACTAATGTTGTTTTTAACTTTTTGCTTTACTAGATAAATATAAACATAAGTGTTTATAAAGATAAGCATATATCTAAGGTCTATCAGAGGAGCTCTGGTAGCATAGTGCCTAAGGCACTTGACTGCTGACGAGAAGGCTGGAGGTTCAAACCTACCAGCCACTCCTAGGAAGGAAGGTTGGGCAATCTACTTCCATGGTGATACCTGTTGGAGACCAAGAAAAAGACCCCCAAAAGAACATGATTACAAGGCACATGTTCTAATTACAGTTAAGAGATGACAAGGCCTCTCTTGTGGTTGAATGTTTGCTTTAAGAGATGGAAAGGCCTCTCTTAGGGTTGAATCCTTGGCTTCAGCTTTGTATTCCTAGGGTGGAATGATTGCTAACCTGTTTCCCTGGAATAATGTTTTGCCCTAAGAATAGTATACCTTAGAAACCATTCTTTAGAATTATGTACCTTAGCAATTATATTATGTTTTAGAATTACGTATCTTAGTGATTATTTGCTAATCCTGCAAGAGATATTAACCTAATTAATTACCCAATACATTTGGACATGGGAAAATGCCTTTGGGTATGGGAAAGAGTAAAACTTTAACTTTTAATTAATAACTGATTGTTATAAGGAAATATTTGATTTTACTCTAGAAGAATATTTGATTGAATACTTGATTATTTTAAAGAAATATCAAGAATAATGATGTAACCGTATGCTTATGTATAAATAAGGCAGAGCGAATGCATCAGAGGTCACTCTCGCAGAATATGCAGGGCGTCTGCCTGGCCCCCGTTCTTTTTTAAAAAACCATTAATCCTTTTGTGTTGTTTCATTTTGTGACTTGTGCGGTTTTGCAGATACTGCCTCGGAAACCCAAGGTGGGGTCACTATGAGTAGTAGCCAACTCGATGGCACATAACAACAACAACAACAACAAGGTCTATCAGTGCCTCTCCATCTCCATTGCCACCTCCCTGGTGCTAGAGACCACTGTTCCTCACCTGCAAAGCTATAGTACAGTGCAGTGGTTCCCATGGCCTAGAGTCAGAATGATTAAGCTTGGATCCTGGATCTGCTTCTTATAATGTGGCCACAGGGTCTCCCTTTACCTCAACATAATATGAAGGTATCAATGATAATTATGCTTGCTTAAAGGATTTTTAAGGGAAATAATAGGGAAAATAATAAGACATTCAGAGTATTTGTTGTCATGTAGGAAATTATCAATGAATATTACTTTTTCAGAAACTCACTAATAATCTACCATCCACTCTTGCTTGCATGCAATGCCATTCTCTATTTGGTAGCTAACATTCCATCAATACTTTTATCCAACCTAGATTTACAAATAGGTGCCATACATATTTGAATATATGTGATATAGCCTCTATCTAGATTTAATAGGGGAGCCCAGGCATGTATGCTCTGGAGAAAGGGGTTATTAATCTTCTTGCTCTTTCAGAGCCAGAATGTTCCTTGGAAGCAAGGACAGTGATACTTTGTCTCATGTCCTTTGGACATGTTATCTGGAGGGGCCAGTCCCTGGAAAAGGACATCATGCTTGGTAAAGTGGAGAGTCAGTGAAAACAGAAAGACCCTCATGAGATGGATTGATAGTGGCTGCAACAATGCCTCAAACATAACAACAAATATGAGACAACTCAGAACTTAGTAGTCTTTCATAATGTTGTCGCTATGAGTTGGAACCAACTCAATAGCATCTAACAGCAACAACATGCTTTCATAAAGAAATATAAATTATGATTTGAAGCACTTGTCTGACATTCATTAGGCCATTACAGTGACACAGTAGAACTGTGTTTTCTATATTTTCCAAATATTATGCCACATATCACCATAATTTGTCTCTAAATTCACCCCCACCTCAAACAGAAGTTTCCTGATGAGGTTGTTAGGAGTCTGTAGTGATTCATGGAGAACTTTGTGGGAGAAAGCAGCACAGATTTTAGTTTATAAATTCTTCAGAACATTAATTTCACATCTTGTTCTCTAAAATATGTTCTCTTTGGTGCTGATAATTATTATGGATGTGAGTGAAACTGACTTTGAATCATTTAAGACCTTAGCATTCACAAATAATGCCCAGTGGAGTTCATTTTTAAGATAGGTATTTAGGCAATAATTCAAATAATGAAGTCTTCTATGTTTCAAGAAGATCAACAACCAAGTACAGACTGTACTGTATGGAGATGAGGAAGTGTGGTATTCTACCATGGTAAGCATTCCCTCATAGAGTCAAGAGGGACCATTTTGGAACCATTAGGGTCAAAGCTGTAATCCTTTGGAGAAACATTTGTTTGGGATAAGTAGGATCATGTTAAAAGTTTGAATCAAATGATAAGATGTGCCAGCAGTGACATACCTGTGAAATTAGCAAACTAAGGAACACATGTAATAGACCATTATTACTGAGAGATTGGCCCTAATTTCTGTTTTTCTGTTCTTTGTTTTTTTTTTTATTCAGGACTCTTCCATCAAGAATGATTTTGCCTAAAAACCTTTGGCAATTTTATTTCCAATAACCTTAATGTCTTGCAGGTTTATAATATCATTATTTGAGATTTGATGAGTTGTCTATTTTTTTTTTAAAGAAATCCTTGGAAAAATGGGGCAATTACAAAGATTAAGCACAGCCTATGTTTCACTTTTTGTCAGGTGTGTGTGCAAGCATTCATGCGAGTCTGCATGCATGTGTATGTGTGTGTGTGTGTTAAACTGGCTGTCTTTTGGGTAGGCATGAGCTAAACGTGCCAGGAAATGTGGCACTAGTTATTTTGGTGCAGTGCAGGTTAGATTAGAGCAGAAAGGGATAATTTTCATGTAAGTGAAGCCAATTTTTTCATTTTACAGGTGGACAAACAGCAATGGAGAGTTTAACTGTCTACTCCAATGTCATGCCAAGTTTCTGACTTCTGATAAATGACAAAACAAAATAGCCCTTGTCTTGGTTTTCTAGTGCTGCTATAACAGAAATATCACAAATGGATGGCTTTAACAAACAGGAATTTATTCTTTTACAGTTTAGGCTAGAAGTTCGAATTTGGAGTGCTGGCTCTAGGGGCTGGATAAAGGCTCCTTGACCTTGGGCTTCAGCTTTTCCTCTTGTTCCAGGCCCACTGGAGCTGAAGTCTTCTTTATGCTTATGCAGCTACTGGCTGATGAACTCAAGATCAACAGGTAAAATGGCACAATCTTAAGATCAGCAGGTTAAATGGCAGGCCATTGGTTCAAGTCCAGGAACAATTCCAAGTTCAATGGGCAACACAGCAGGGCACTGTTTCAAATCCAGGAACTGATCCAAAATGTGCCAAAAAATGCTCAGGACCTTTCTCAAAGCTTCTCCTTATATACTGGAAACAGGCCACTCCCTGAAGGCAACTGCCCTTCTGAATAAAGTTTCACAGCAGCTTCTCCTAAGGAGGTGATTACAATCTCTTCATGGGGAATAACTCTATCCAGCTGCAATGCCATCAAAATACAGCCTAGCCAAGTTGACACACAATCTTAGTAACCACCAAAATAACCAAACTCGCTGCCAGCAAATCAATTCCAACTCACAGCAACCTCCTTTGGGTTTCCGAGGTGGTAAAGCCTTATGGAAGTAGATTGCCCAGTTTTGCTTCCATGGAGTGGCTAGTGGGTTTGAACTACCAACCTTCTGGTTAACAGTCAGATACCTTAGGGACTGTGCTACTAGAGGTCCTTCTTAACAACCACAGCCCTTCAAATTTAGATATATTCAATAAATCACAACTTCTTATCTTATTTTGTAAAGCCGTCCCAGGCAAGAAAGAATTAAGGTGAAATTATCACTAGTGTGAGCAACCTCTGTTCAAACCACTAGGACAGGGATTAGGACCCTAACTTGCCTTGAAAGGAATAGGAATCATGTTTCCAGGAAGAAGAGTAGAGGAAAATTGTATAAATATTTAGCAAGATATGAATGCTCAGACTTATTTTCATTTGGAAAATGTTCTTCTCTTTCTTTGTTACATTAAAAAAAAAAAAAAAAAAAGCAAAAAACTAACTCACTGCCGTCAAGTCAATTCCGACTCATAGCAACCCCCATTGGGTTTCAGTGACAGTAAATCTTTACGGAGGCAGTTTGCCCCATCTTCCTTCCACAGAATGGCTGGTGGGTTTGAACTGCCAACATTCTGATTAGCATTCAAACACCTTAGGCACTACACCACCAGAGCTCCTTTGCTATACAGAGGTGAGTAAAGTTTAAATCCTCCCTGCTCTTTAGGAAAAGGGAACTATTTTAAGCTTGATTTGGATGTTTTAGACTAAAAGCTTACCAAACCAAACCAAACCCACTGCTGTAGAGTTGTAGCCAACTCATAGCGACCCCTCCTTGGGGTATCATTATGGAAGTAGATTGCCCAACCTTCCTTCTGGGGAATGGTTGGTGGATTTGAAACCACCAGCCTTCTAGTTAGCAGTCAAATGACTTAGGCACTACACCACCAGAGCTTCCCTAGACTAAAAGCTTATCAAGTCGTATTGTAAAAGTATAAGCAGGAGACGTGCATGTTGAGGAGGAGATGGCTGAAAGGAAAAGGGGAATTAAGTGGCATCTGTGTAGCATTTAGGGAAGTAGGGAAGAGAGTAGGGTTTCCTCTCCCCATCCCCCATGTAGAATACAAAAAGCTTTTCCTGGACGTGGAAAGCAGACGTTAGAGAGTAGTGTGAGTCTGTGGTTAAGGGAGTGCTGAGAATCTAGGGCCTGGTTCTTAGTGGCACCATTCCAGAGATGGCATGTTCTGAGAGAAGAGGAAGGGGAATATGGTAGTTACGTTTGTGTGTCAACTTGGCTGGGCCTAGTTGAGTGGCTGGGCAGCTGAGTGTAGTTATTTCCCATGGTGAGATTGGTAATTAAGTCCATAGTGGAATCTATTGGAGCTGAGTCGTTGTTCAGGAGCCTGCCATGCTCTGCTGACCTTGAGACTTTCAATGGACTTGAATTAATGGCCTACCATGTGGTTTGGTAACATCGGGACTGTGCCATTTTATTTGTCGACCTTGGGCTTGTTAGCCTCAGCAGCCAGTAGCTGTCTGAGTGAAGAGATGCCTCCAGCTTCAGTGGGCCAGGGCAAGAGGCAGAGCTGAAGCTTAAGGCTGAGGGGCTTTCACACAGCCCCTAGAGCCTGGCACTTGGAACTTGGACTTCTAGCCTCCGAACTGTAAGAGAATAAACTTCTGTTTGTTCAAGCATCCCATTCGTGGTATATTCCTGTCAGAGGAGCACTAGGTATCCGGAACAGGAAGGTTTCCAGGTACAGGTAGGTTGATCAGATCAGAGCCCTCGTGAAGTTTCTTCATGACCCAAAAGCTTACAAAGCTTTCAGCTGAGTGCCTGTTATCTGCACTGGGAACTTTGTTAAGTGCTTCCTTCTCTCAGGGCCCAAGAGGAGTTCAGTTTATTAATACTCAGAATCTTACCAGGGAACTTTGCCTTACTTAGTGTGACAGGCCCTGTCTCAATGATAGGCCATTATAAGCCCAAGAACAGGTTGGTGGGTTCTGGGTACCTAGGCACCTTTCCCTGGGAATAGAAAGGCTTATTTCCTGGGGCTTGGCAACACTGAGTTGAACTAGTTTAGATCCCCTGAATTTCAATGGTAGTTAGTGACATCCCACTAAAAGCAAAGGAAACTTAATTCTGGGAGTGTCTCAAAAAGCCTGAGATAGTTGCCAAATGCCTCTTCAGTTCACTATTTCTTGAACGTAAGAAATGACATTTGTCAAACTATGAATAAAGGCAAAAATCTCATTATTGTATTGCAGTGAAGCTCCAGCTATGACTCTGTCATTGTGCAAACCACATGGCTTTCTTGAGCATCTACACTAATAAGTACTGAACTAAGAAAAAGCACACCATAATCTTCCTTCTTGTTTCATCTACTCTGATTTTTGCCCTTCTGTCCACCAGTCCAGCATCCCTCAAGTAGGGGCTTGCCTTTGGCTTACACAAATGACAGCTCCTAATCTGTAGGCATGGATTTGTTAAGATCAATGATAAACTTTTTAGACATTTTTTTTTTTTAAATTTGTTTTGTTTTGTTTTGTTTTTAATCTGCAGCAGAAACAAGATGGGTGAGGTTATAAAGACCCTGAAGAAGTACCTGGCTGGACTTCCTGTGGCTATATCAAATAGTTAAAGTGACAAGATAGGTCTGTGGATGTCTCTATGAAAAATAACAAATAAACATACACTGATACACACATTCAGAATTTGAAATGTTCTACATAATCTACAGGGCAACTGACCTTATCTCCTTAAAAAGGAAAAGATATGAAAAAGAAGAAAGGCAGTTATAAATTAAAATGAATTGAGAAATATAATAACCAAATGCAGTGAGTGGACCTTTTACTGATGCTGATTCAAAAAAAAAAACAACTGAAGATGTATTTGTAGGATAATTGGAGAACTTTGAGTGTGATTTCATCTTAGATATTAAGAAATTATTAATTTTATTCAGAATATTGATAATGTATTTATATAAGAAAATATCCTTCCTTTTTAGAAATGTTTATAGATGTACTTATGAATGTCTACTATATGGCTTAAACTTTTTCACCAGATAAAATATGCAAATATGAGAGAATAATTATTAATAATTATTCATTGTAGATGATGAATATATGGAGATTAATTCTAATATTCTGTCTACTTTTACTTCTGCTTTATATTTTAAAAAATTTAAAAAATGGCCTGACACTGATTTGCAGTGCTTCTTAATGTCAAAACCCAGTGATGCACTTGATGTCTTCAGTTTTTCCTGCCAAATGAGTTAATTACTATGAAAATGTTAATTTATTTGATCCATTTTAGTGCTACTGTTGTTGTTGTTGTTGTTGTTATTTGCCATCAAGTCGGCCCCGACTCCTAGCGACCCCTCCTTGGGTTTCCGAGGCAGTTATCACTACGGAAGTAGGAATGCCCAACCTTCCTTCCGAGGAGTGGCTGGTGGGTTTGAACCACCAGCCTCCAGGTTAGCAGTCAAGTGCCTTAGGCACTATGCTACCAGAGCTCCCTACTAATATTTATTTATCCAAACATCCATGCAACATTTTATTAGATTTCTATGGCTGTTGTAACAAATTACAACATAGTTGATGGCTTAAAATAACACACATTTATTCTCTCATGATTCTGGAGGTTATAAGTCTGAAATCAGCTTCACTGGGCTGAATTCAAGGTATCAGCACGGTTGCGCTATCTCCAAAGACTGTAGAGGAGAATCTGTTTCCTTGCCTTTTCCAATTTCTAGAGCTATATCCCTTGCATTTGTTGGCTTGAGGCTCTCTCATCCATCTTTAAAGCTAGCCGTGTAACGTCTTCAGTCCTCACATTGCCTTCTTCTTTTCTGTATAGTCAAATCTCCCTCTGTTTCACTCTTATAAAGGACACCTTTGGGTTATGCTTAGGGACCACCTGAATAATACAGGATAACCTCTCCATCTCAAGATCCTTAATTATATTTGCAAAGTTCTTTTTGCCACATAAAGTAACATTCACAGGCTCCAGGGATTGTGTTTTAAGTATTTCTTGGAGTCATTATTTAGTCTATCACAACCAGTTATTCATGTGCTTATTTATTCAATCCACCAAAGAATTCAATGCCAACTCTGCTCATGGAATGAATACTCTTTCTTTTTCTCCTTCAGCTCCAGCTAAGCTCAGGCAGTAATATTCTTCGTTTTCTATGCTGCCACCAAACAATTTTTTCTCCTAGCTTTCCTTCTGTCAAAATCACCTACAAAATGGTATTGATTTCTCCAGCATATTGCTTTTCAGTGGATAAGGGAACCTGAGAAAACAAAAAGATCGTGGGGTTTGGAAGTAGATCTGAATTCAACTTCTGGCTCTGCCAATTACTTGTTACATACACCTAGGTGCATGTCTTATTCTCTCAGATACTCATCAATAAAATAGAGGGAATATATGCTTAATACCTAGGGTAGCAGGTGCTGTTGCCACCGAACCAGTATGCCCTTCAGTATTCATGCTTCCATACATGCCAATAGCTTCCTACTATAAGTACCTGCAACCTTGCCTGAAGTACTCTCTGGATATAGGGAGTGAGTCAGAAGTATGGGAGAGTTAATGCCCTTGGCAATAGCCTTCAAGCAGTTTTGGACAGGAGTTAGAGAATAAATGCCCCAGCTTCCTTGACTCTTTTGGAATTTAGTCTCAGTTCCCACAGCAGTAACCTACACATTTGTTGTTGTTGTTGTTATTTGCCGTCGAGTCGGCCCCGACTCATAGCGACCCCTCCTTGGGTTTCCGAGGCAGTATCACTATGGAAGTAGGATTGCCCAACCTTCCTTCCAAGGAGTGGCTGGTAGGTTTGAACCACCAGCCTTCTGGTTAGCAGTCAAGTGCCTTAGGCACTATGCTACCAGAGCTCCTTAGCACCCTGTATTTGCTGCTTCTCATTTGTCATTCCTCACTTGCCTACAGTTCTTTCTGGGATCACTCACAAATAACTACTTGTCTTAGTTTCTGCTTCTGGGGAACTCACCTAAGGTACATGGCATATAGTATCTATAAAACACCAAAAAATAAACACATTGCTGTCAAGCTGATTTCAACTCATGGCAAACCCATGGGTTGTAGAGTAGAACTGTGCTCCACAGAGTTTTCAAAGTTGTGACCTTTAAGATGCAGATCACCAGACATTTCTTCAGAGGTGCCTTCGTGTGACTTCAAACTGCCAATCTCTTAGTTAATAACCTAGAATTTTATCACTGGTTTCTGACCAATAGTTGTTAGCTGCCATCTAGTCGATTTCCCAACTCATGATGATCCCATGCACAGCAGAGCTAAATGCTGCCTGGGCCTGCAGCATCACCATGATTGTGTGTTGGATTATTGTGATCCATAGGCTTTTCATTGGCTGATCTTCGCTGCAACTGGTTCAGCATCAGAGCAACATGAGAGCTTCCACTAACAGATAGATGATGGCTGTGCAAATGATGCACTGGCTGGGACCTGAGCCTCCTGCATGGATAAGAGAATTCCAACACTGAACCACCATTTCCCTTTCTGACCTATAGTAGATGACGACTACGTATTACTTTAGTTGTTGTCATTAGGTGCTATTGAGTTGGCTTTGACTATAATAGTGACCTTATGTACAACAGAACCAAACACTGCCTGGTCGTGTGCCAACCTCATAATCCTTGCTATGCTTGAGCCCATTGTTGCAGCCACTGTCTCAATCCATTTCATTGAAGGTCTTTACTTTTTTCATTGACTCTCTACTTTACCAAGCATAATATCTTCCACAAGGATCCAACCTTGATAGACATCCTTCCTGATCTGAAGCTGTGCAGTATCCCCATTTTCTTTTAAAATAACAGCATCTCAGTCTATGGACAGGTTCCTTATGAGCACAATTAAGTGGTCTGGACAACATGAACAAAGCAGTTGAGATGAAGTCTGGCCATTCCACTTCTAAGGAGCATTGAGCCTACACTTCTTCCAGGACAGAGTTGTTCATTCTTCTGGCAGTCTTTGCTATGATATTTTCAATATTCTCACCAACACCATAATTCAAAGACATAAACTCTTCCTAGGTCTTCCTTTTTCATTGTCCAGCTTTCACATGCATCTGAAGAGATTGAAAATACTATGGCTTGGCTTAGGCACACTTTAGTCTTCAAAGTGACACCTTTGCTACTTAATGCTTTAAAGAGGTCTTTTGCAGCAGATTTGCCCAGGGCAATATGACATCTGATTTCTTGCCTGCTGCTTCCATGGGTGTTAATTGTGGATCCAAGTAAAATAAAATCTTTGACAGCTTCAAACATTTCTCCATTTGTTATGATGTTGCTTATTGGACCAGTTGTGAGGATTTTTGTTTTCTTTATGTTGAGGTGTAATCCATACTGCAGACTGTAGTCTTTGATCTTCATCAGTGAGTGCTTCAAGTCCTCTTCACTTTCAGCAAGCAAGGTTGTGTCATCTGCACAATGGAAGTTGTTAATAAGTCTTCTTCCATTCCTGATGTCATATTCTTCTTCATATAGTCCAGTTTCTCAGGTTATTTGCTCAGCATACAGATCGAATTAGTATGGTGAAAAGATACAACCTTGATAGTCATCCTTCCTGATCTGAAGCTATGCAGTATCCTATTTTCTGTTAGAATAACAGCATCTCAGTCTATGTACAGGTTCCTCATGAGCACAATTAAGAGGTCTGGATTGGGAACACAGAGTTACTCTACCAAAAACAATTGGTCAATGTTCAACTATTTCAGGAAGTAGCATATGATAAAAACAGTGGTGTTGAAGGAAGAGGTTAATTATTTGTAATGTTATCCATAATTTGTTATGATCCACACAGCCAAATGCTTTTGCATAGTCAATAAAACACAGGTCAAGATTTTTCTGGTTATCTTTGCCTTCAGCCAAGATCCATCTGACATCAGCAATAATATTCCTCCTTATCTGAAGCCAGCGTGAATTTCTGTCAGTTCCCTGTCAATATACTGCTGCAATGGTTTTTGAGTTATCTTCAGAAAATTTTATTTGCATATGATATTAATGATATTGTTTGATAATTTTCACATTCTGTTGGATCACCTTTCTTTGGATTGGGCACAAATATAGATCACTTCCAGTCAATTGGCCAAGTAGCTATTCTAAATTTCATGGCATAGACAAGTAAACACCTCCAGGCTGCATTTGTTTGTTGAAACATCTCAGTAGGTATTCCATCAATTCCTGGAGCATGTTTTTTTTCACCAATTTGAAATTCTTCCTCCAATACCACTAGTTTTTGATCATATGCTACCTCCTGAAATAATTGAATGCTGACCAATTTTTTTTGTGGCATTATTCTGTGTATTCCTTCCATCTTCTTTGATGCTTTCTGCATCATTCAGTATTTTGTCCAGAGAATCATCCAATATTGCAACTTGAGGCTTGAACTTTTTCTTCAATTCTTTCAGCTTGAGAAATGCCAAGTGTGCTCATCCCTTTTGGTTTTTTAACTCCAAGTCTTTGCACATTTCATTATGATACTTTGCTTTGTCTTCTCAAGCTGCCCTTTGCATTCTTCTGCTCACCTCTTTTATTTCATCATTTCTTCCCTTTAGCTACTCTTCATTTAAGAACAAGTTTCAGATTCTCTTCTGCCATCCATTTTGGCCTTTCTTCCTTTCCTGTCTTTTTAATGACCTTTTGCTTTCTTCACATATGATGTTCTTTATTGATAGCCCACAAACTTGTCTGGTCTTCCATCATTTGTGTTCAATGCATAAAGTCTATTTTTCAGATGGTCTCTAAATTTAGGGGGGTATATAATCAAGGTCATATTTTGGCTTTCATGGAGTTATTTTAACTTTCTTCAGCTTCAACTTGAACTTGCATATGAGCAATTGATGGTCTGTTTTACAGTTAGCTCCTGGCTTTGATTTGACTGATGATTTTGAGCTTCTCCATTGCTTCTTTCCACAGATGAAGTTGATCTGATTCCTGTGTATTCCATCTGGAAAGGTCCATGTGTACAGTCACCATTTATGTTGTTGAAAAAGGTATTTCTGATGAATAAATCACAGGTCTTGCAAAATTTTAGCAAGCGGTCTTCAGTGACATTTCTATTACCAAGGACATATTTTCTATCTACCGATGCTTCTTCTTTGTTTCCAAATTTCACATTCTAATCACCAGTAAATCAATACATTTTGATTGCATGTTTGGTCAATTTCAGACTGTGGAAGTTGATAAAAATCTTCAGTTTCCTCATCTTTGGCTTCAGTGGTTGGTGCATACATTTGAATAGTAGTAGTAGTAACTGATCTTTCTTGTAGCTGTATGGATTTATCCTATCACTGACAGCATTGTTCTTCAAGATGGATCTTGAAATGTTCTTTCTGATGATGAATGCAACTCCATTCTTCTTCAATTTGTCGTTCCAACATAATAGGCCATATGATTAGTTCAAAATGGGAAATACCAGTCCATTTCAGCTCACTAATGCCTGGTTAGTTAGGTGACGTGGAGTCATTTCCAACTCATAGTGACCCCGTGCACAGCAGAACGAAATACTGCCAGATCCCGTGCCAGCTCCATGATCCCTCCTATACTTGAGCCCATCATTGCAGCCACCATGTCAATCCATCTCATTGAAGGCCTCCCCCTCTTTCATCGACCCTCCACCCTACCAAGCATGACATCCTTCTCCAGGAAATGGTTCCTTCTTACAACATGACCAAAATAGGTGCGACGAAGTC
>NW_006922179.1:25798-65310 GCF_000298275.1 Orycteropus afer afer
TTCTTTTTGGTACAGTGATTCTGTGTATTTTTGCCATCTTCTCTTGACCTTTCCTGCATCATTCAATATTTTGTCCATAGAATCTCTCAATATTGCAACTCAAGGCTTAAATTTTTTCTTCAATTCTTTCAGCTTGAGAAATGCTAAGTGTTCTTCTCTTTTGGTTTTCAAACTCCAGGTCTTTGCACATTTCATTATAGTCCTGGAGCATATTTTTTTCCAGAACAGAGTTTTTAGATGCCTAGGATAATAAATTTTTGCATTTCATTTTTGCGTTCCATTTCATTTTTGACAACTTCCAATTTTCCTAGGTTCAAACTTTGTGCATTCCATGTTCCAATCATTAATGAATGTTTGCAGCTGTTTATTCCCATTTTGAGCAAATGAAGGTCCCTTCCAGGTCATTAATGTCAAATCTACTTTGAGGAGACAGCTCTTCCATAGTCATATTTTGAGTGCCTTCCAACTAGAGGGGATCATCTTCTAGCTTATATCAGACAATGTTTCACTGCTATTAGTGGCCAAGTTTTTCAAAAGTTGATGACCCCTTCCTTCTTCCCAGTTTTAGTCTGGAAGTTCTGCTAAATCTGTCCACCGTGGGTGGCCCTGCTGGTCTTTGAAATCCCTGTGGCATAGCCTCCAGCCTCACAGCAGCATATAATTCACCACAGCATGACAAACTGACAGATGAATGGTGGATTACTTTAGTTGTTGTTGTTGTTGTTATTATGTACCATCGAGTCAGACCTGACTCATAGTAACCCCTCCTTGGGTTTCTGAGGTGGTATCACTATGGAAGTAGATTGCCCAACCTTCCTTCCAAGGAGTGGCTGGTAGATTTGAACTGCCAGCCTTTGGGTCAGTAGTCAAATGCCTTAGGCACTACACTATCAAAGCTCCTATTACTTTAGTAGTTACCTAAAACTTTTGTCAAGGGTATTTAACATAATAAAGCCTAAAGTTAATGGATATCTTAACCTTATTTCTAAAAGTATAAAGAATTTTTATTCCAAGCATGCTCCTTTTCAATTATATGTTATTTTGTGGCAGTATTTTATGTCTAGTTGAATTTTTTTAAATCCCCACAAATTAAACTTTATTTATTTTAAATTGTCCATCTTTGTTTGGATCTACTACATATTTTCTTCACTTTACTTTTTTGCATCTCAGATATTCCACTGGGATCATTTTTGTTCTTACTTAAATAACTCCTTTAGATTTCCCTTTTATGAGGTGGTCAATGCTCAATTTTTTATTGCCTTAAAAAGGTTTCAGTTTTTCCCATTCTCACGTTTGTTTTGTTCTGTTTTAATGGAGAGTTTCACTGGGCATGGAATTCTTCAGACCCTGAAGATATAAGTAAAATGCTTTCTGACCTCAATTATTGTTATTGACAAGTCCATCAATGAATCTAATTTTTGTTATTGGTGGGTAATCTGTCTTTCCTCTTGGGCTACTTTTAAGATCTTCTCTCTTTAAGTTCTTTAATATGACTACCATGTATTTAAATAGATTTAAAAAAAATTACTGTAATATAGGATTTCTTCTCCTGTATCTAGTTTGAGATTTGTTTAAACTTCTGAATCTGTGGAGTGTTTTCTTTCATCAATCCTGGAAATATTTCAGCTGTATCTTTGCAAATTTTGCCTCTCTCATACTTTCCAGTATATTTCATTCATACTTTGGTTAATCACATATATCCCTGTGTTTTTCTCACTTTTTCCATCTCTGTCTCGTTATGCTGCAGTTTAAATAAAATGTTAAATATAATTATCATATATTCTGTATGTTATAACAGAAATGAATAAGTACCAGTATCATTTGCCATCAAGTTGCTTCTGACTCATGGCAACCCATGTGTATCAGAGTAGAACGATGCTCCATAGGGTTTTCAATGGCTAAATTTTCAGAAGTAGATTACTAGATCTTTATTCCCAGGTTCCTCTGTGTGAACCAAAATATCTGGTCTTTCAGTTAGAAGCTGAGAGCCTAATACCATATGATAATTAAAATATTTGTATCTCTTCTAATTTAATCCTTTAGTTTGTTGTTTGCACTGATTTCCTTTTATGAGGACTTGTTTTATCATGTTTTTGCAATATTAAATTATGAGATTCCCTCCTGGAACTTTATTTTTTGGAATTCTTTAAAGTCTAATTTAAAGTGTTCCTCAAGGGAGATTCTCTGCTTACTTCCATGAAGCTTCTGTAGGCATTACCAAATGGGAATTACTTTATACTAAATTTTCAACTTAAGAGTTTGGTGATTCATGAATAGTTAATTCAGGCCTACACTGTAGCGAGTGAAGCCTGGCAATTAGGAACTATCAGGCAACACATTTTTCCTGTTACATCTCCAATGCAGAAACAAGCATGCATTTCCACTGTATCTCTGGACAGGTTCATTTTTCCAATTCATTGGAGAGTCTCAGTTTTATAGAATCTTTCATCTAACCATTTACCTTCTTAAGCTTTGTCTCTTATGCCTCACATACTTGGCCACTTAAAATTCAGGCTTTAAGTTGCCAGAAATCAGCAGACAACTCAAGGAAAATCACCAGCTCCAGAGTTTACCAATCCCTATCCAAGAGGCACAGATTTTCTCCTTCTGGCCTCTGAAAAACAAATAAACAAACAACAATAACAACAACAACAACAACAAAAAGCTCTTTTCAAGATACAGATAGAAAGATACATAGATTATAGATAGATAATCTTGCAAAATTCCATCATGCGGTTTCTGGTGTCATTTCTATCACAAAGGCTGTATTTTTCAATTACTGATCCTTTTTCTTTCTTTCTTTCCAATTTTCACATTTCAATCACCAGTTATTAACAATATATTTTGATTGCATGTTTGATCAATTTCTGCCAGAAGTTGGTAAAAATCTTCAACTTCTTCATCTTTGGTATTGGTGAGTAAATTTGAATAATAATCATATTAACTGAGCTCCCTTGTAGGCAAGGAAGGTTGGGCAATCCTACTTCCGTAGTGATACTGCCTCCGAAACCCAAGGAGGGGTCGCTATGAGTCGGGGCCGACTCGACGGCAAACAACAACAACAACAACGACAGCATTGTGCTTCAGGGTAGATCTTGAATTTTTTTTGTTTTTTTTGTTATGAATGTGACGCCATTCTTCTTCAATTTGTCATTCCCACCATAATAGACCATATGATTTTTCTCTTCAAAATGGCTAATACCTGTCCATTTCAGCTCACTAATTCCTAGGATATCAATCTTCATAAGTTTCATTTAATTTTTGACAACTTCCACTTTTCCTAGATTCATACTTTGTACATTTTATGTTCCAATTATTAATGGATGTTTGCAGCTGTTTCTTCTCATTTTGAGTCATGCCACATCAGTAAATGAAGGTCCCAAAACTTTGCTCCATCCACGTCATTAAGGTTGACTCTACTTTGAGGGGAGCTCTGGTAGCGTAGTGCCTAAGGCACTTGACTGCTAACCACAATGCTGGAGGTTCAAACCCAGCAGCCACTCCTCAGAAGGCAGATGGGGCAATCTACTTCCGTAGTGATACTGCCTCGGAAACCCAAGGAGGGGTCGTTATGAGTCGGTCCGATTCGATGACACATAACAACAACAACAACAACTACTTTGAGGAGGTAGCACTTCTCCAGTTGTTTTTTTGAGTGCCATCCAACCTGAGAGGCTCGTCTTCTGGCACTGTATCAGACAGTATATAGTTTGGTTGCTATTTATAAAGTTTTCACTGGCCAATTTTTTCAGAAGTAGTTTACCAGGACCTCTTCCCAGTCTGTCTTACTCTAGAAGCTCTTCTGAAATCTGTCATGGGTTACCCCACTGGTATTTAAAATATGTGTGCATTGCAGCAACATGCAAGCTGTCACAAGATGACAAGGTATAATTTCTATGCTTGTTTCATTTCTCGTTGTTGCTTGATTGTTCTGAGTCTTTCTTGAGGATAGATAGTCATAAGGAACTCTGCTGGGGTAGTGGTTAAGACATTTGGCTGCTAACCAAAAAGGTTGGTGGTTCAAACCCACCAGCCACTCCATGGAAGAAAGATGAGGCAGTCTGCTTCTGCAAACATTTACAGCCTTGGAAACCCAGTGGGGTTCATTATAAGTCAGAATTGACTTGATGGCAGTGAGTTTGGGTTTTTGATAGACAGTCTTAGGAGCTCTGATGGCATAGTGGTTAAAGCATCCAGATGCTAACTAAAAGGTTGACAATTCAAACCTATCAGTTGCTTCATGGGGAAAAGTTAAGGCAATCTGCTTCTGTAAAGATTATAGCATTGGAAACACTATGGGACAGTTCTACTCTGTCTCATAGGTTGCTATGAGTTGAAATTGACTTGATGGCAGTGGGTATGGTTTGGTTTGTTATAGTCTTCACTTTGGAAAATTTAGAATTTCTGTGGGTTTGTTTACTGTTTCAAAGGCAAAACCAGATTTCATTTTGAAATGGTGATATTTGAAACAATTAGGGTATAAAATCTTCTGCATGGATTGGATCATAATTAAGGAGAGGAGAATGTTCATAAGAGATTATTTACTCGAAACAATGTTCCTTTGCAAACCCTGAAAATACCAGATAGTACCTCATGATTCAAGGAAGAGAAGACATGAAAAGAAGCCCTATCATATGAGAGGTACCACAACTACACAGCAACTAGCCTAAATTTATGACTTCATACGTAAGGGCATATGGACAACGAAACTATGATATTTGACATTAAGTGTCAAGGTTTTCTTCCTTGAATTTCAATTTCCTCTATGGTGTCTTAAAATATTCAGCAAAGAGACTATTACTTACTTGGAGTCTGAATATATGGTTAAGTGGGAAAACAGAAAGAGAACAGGAAATAAAATACAGCAATAGTCCAGAGCAAAAGCGATAACTGACAACTTGAATTTGGAGATAGCTCTCCTTAGGAATTCTTAGAAGTATTTTGGGAGGAATCTGAACTTCTTGTAGTTATGGAAGATAGAGTTATTTTGTTTCCCTTTGGAATAGGTAACACTGGAATTCTGCAAAATGCGGGGACATAAATCACAAAAAGTCATAAAGTTTCCAAAATTCATACATTTGTAATAATCTAGATGATTTAGCTGCAAAATTTCTGAAAGCTCCCCAGTGGGTCAATGAGAGCACAAGCTTGTTTGGAAATAATGACTCCGCTATGGAAGGTGGCTGGCAATCCAAATTACAGTACTCAAGAGAATATATCTTGTGGTTGGGCAGAGTAAAACATTTCTAGAAAGTAAGAAAATTTCTAGGGAGAATCTCCATGTGATTACAGAAATTTATGTAATTTGGAAACAGAACTCCAGTAAGTAACAATATTCTTCATTGGTAAACTGAAGATCACAGTATTACAATAGTACTACAAATCTTCATAAGGTTATTATGACAATTGCATTAGTTTATATATGTAAAATATATATAAAATGTAAAATATTTATAACAGTGACTAGCACATGGTATTTTCAACATAAATTTTGCCTTCCTAGAACTATTATTGAGAGCTCTGGTAGTGTAGTGCCTAAGGCACTTGACTGCTAACCAGAAGGCTTGAGGTTCAATCCACCAGCTCCTCGGAAGGAAGGTTGGGCAATCTACTTCCATAGCGATACTACCTCGGAAATCCAAGGAGGGGTTGCTATGAGTTGGGTCTGACTCAACAGCACATAACTACAACAACAGTACTATTATTATTTAGTCTCTAGGAGAAGGGTTTTGGAAAGGGCTTGACAGTTTCACAGAGTCAGACTTTGTTCTCAGTGAGGAAATTGACACATTTATCAAGAATAGAGGCAGAAATCCCAAGGAGTACACTGCAAAAACGACCCAGGATTGGGAGAAAATCTGTAACACAGAGGTCATGGAGTTACTATGTGGCAAGCCTTGTGAGGGCAGATATGGTATCTTTATACTTTTATCCTTAGTCTTACACATAGTGGGTACTCAGTAAATATTTGTGATGTACTGTAGTAATTTGCATGTTGCTGTGAGGCTGGAGGTTATGCCACCATTATTTTAATTACCAACAGGGTCACCCATGGTGGACAGGTTTCAGTGGAACTTCCAGACAAAGAAAGACTGGGAAGAAAGATGGGGCCATCAATTTCTGAAAAAACTGGCCTTATGAGTAGTAATGAAATATTGTCTGATATATTATTGGAAAACTTTACAGATAGCCATGGAACATTGACTGATATAGTGCCTGATGATGAGACCCTGAGATTGGAAGGAACTCAAAATATGACTGGGGAAGAGCTGCCTCCCCAAAGAAGAGTCTACTACATCTATGGAAAGAGAAGGTGGAGAAGTCAAGATCATCAGTCAAAAGAAGGCCAGGAGCTGACTGTGGAACAGACACCAATTGCTCATATGCAAGTTCAAGTTGAAACTAAAGAAAATTAAAATAAGTCCATGAGAGCCAAAGTATGACCTTGATTATATCCCATCTGAATTTAGAAACCATCTAAAGGATATATTTGATTCATTGAACATCAATGACCAAAGACTAGATGAGTTGTGAGATGACACCAAGAACATTATACATGAAGAAAGAAAGGGTCATTATGCATGGTTAAGAAGGGGACAGGGAGGGGTAGTCACAGAGAGGGGAGAGGAGGAGAGATTTTTATGGTTTGAGATGGTAATCCTGGCCATGAAATCAAATGTCCATGAACTGTTGAATGTAAAACACATTAACTTTGTAAATTTGCACCCAAAGAACAATTAAAAAAAAAATCATAAAATAAAGAGAGAAAAGGAAGAAAAGATCAAAATGCATGTCAGAAGATACTCTGAAATTAGCTGTTGAGTGTAGAGTAACTAAAGCAAGTAGAAGAACTTCTTTAATAAAAGAACTGAACAGAGATTCAAAGGGCAGCTAGAAAAGACAAAGTAAAGTATTATAATGAAATGTGCAAAGATCTAGAGTTAGAAAACCAAAAGGGAAGAATACACTTGGAATTTCTCAAGCTGAAAGAACTGAAGAAAAAATTAAAGCCTTGAGTTGCAATATGGAAGGATTCTATGGGCAAAATATTGAAGGATGCGAGAAGTATCAGAAGAAGATGGAAGGAACACATAGAGTCACTATATAAAAAAGAATTGTTTGATGTCCTGCTATTTCAGGAGGTAGCATATGATCAAGAAGCAATGGTATTGAAAGAAGAACTCCAAGCTGCACTGAAGGAAATGGAGAAAAACAAAGCTCCAGGAATTGACAGGATACCCATTGAGATGTTTCACAAGCAGAAGGTGCACTGGAGGAATTTATTCATTTATGCCAAGAAATTTGTGTGACAGCTACCTGGCCAACTGAGTAGAAAATTGATATTTGTGCCCATTCCAAAGAAAGGTGTTCCAACAGAAGTGGAAATTATTGAACAATATCATTAACATCACACACAAGTAAAATCTTGCTGAAGATAATTAAAAAAACATTTGCAGCAGTATGTTAACAGGGAATTTCCAGAAATGCAAGCTGGATTCAGAAGAGGACGTGGAACACGGAATGTCATTGTTAATGTCAGATGGATCTTGGTTGAAAGCAAAGAGTGCCAGAAAGATGGCTACCTATATTTTATTAACTACACAAAAGCATTTGACTGTGTGGGTCATAACAAATTACGGATAACACTGAGAAGAATGAGAATTCAAGAACATGTAACTGTGCTCATGAGGAGCCAGTATGTAGACCAAGAGACTGTCATCTGAACAGAATAAGGGGATACTGCATGGTTTAAAATCAGGAAGGGTGTGCATCAGGGTTGTATCCTTTCACCATGCTTATCCAGCCTGTATACTGAGCAAATAATCTGAGAAGCTGGACTATATGAAGAAGAATGTGGCATCAGGGTTGGAGGAAGAACCATTAAGAACCTGTGATATGCAGATGACACAACCTTCCTTGCTCAAAGTGAAGATGACATGAAACACTTATTGATGAAGATCAAAGACTACAATCTTCAATATGGATTACACCTCAACATTAATAACACAAGAATCCTCACAACTGGACTAATAAGCAACATTAGGATAAATGCAGAAATGACTGAAGTTATCAGTGATTTCATTTTACTTGGATCTACAGTTAAACACTCATGGAAGCAGAAGTCAGGAAATCAGATGTTGTATTGCACTGGGAAAAAACTGATGCAAAAGACCTTTTTAAAATGTTGAAGAGCAAAGATGTCATTTTGAAGATTCAGGTGTGCCTGACCCAAGTCATGGTCATTTTAATCACCTCATATGCTTGTGAAAGCTGAACAATGAATAAAGAAGACCAAAGAAGAGCTGATGCCTTTGAATTGTGGTGTTGGTGAAGAATACTGGAAATACCATGAACTGCCAGAAGAATGAACAAATTTGTCCTGGAAGAGTTGCAGCCAGAATGCTCCTTGAAAGTGAAAATGGCCAGACTTTGTCTTACCTACTTTGGTCATGTTGTCAGAAGGGATCATTCCCTGGAGAAGGATATCATGCTTGGTAAAGTAGAGGGTCAGTGAAGAAAGCGAAGAACCTTAACAAGATGGATTGACTCACTGACTGCAATGATGGGCTCAAGCATAGCCAGGATTGTGAGAATGCCAAAGCACCAGGCAGTATTTTCTTCTGTTGTACATAGAGTCACTGTGAGTCAGAGCCAACTCAATGGCACTTAACAGCAACACTAAATATATTTGCTGAAGGAATGACAATGAAATGAACATGAAGGTTCCCAGTGTTTTCCTCCAAGCACAATAAATCCTATGCTAATATAACAAAATATTTCCCAAACTCCTCCACTACCACCAATTGTTATTGAGTCAATTCCAATCTATGGCAACCTCACTCCTAGCATAGCCACTTAAATCTCATAGGATTTTTTAGGGGACTAGTGACATATAACAACAACAGTGATTTGTTTAAAACACCTGGATCAGTGTTTGGGACAAGCTAATCACTAGAAAGCATTTTTTAAATACATGTCTTAAAGAGACACTTGAACACATTTGATTTTCATGAAGATAAGTATTGCCAAGTTTTAAGGTTAAAGGCAACCTCCAGGCAAGAGGAAGGTAGGGAAGACAGAAGTTCTCTCCTATCTGACGTTTTTCTTGTCACCAACCTCTAGGAATTTTGGAAATCTCTGCTGTGAATCTTTTTTTAATCAATATGTTTTCTACTTGTCTTCTATAAAATCAGCTGACTCAATTCTGTTTGGGTAAGATGCCATACAGAGTAACCTCAGCTGATATGGTTTAGTGCTGCTTCTGGTATGTGAAAGAAATGTCTTTATTTATATGGATATATCCCTTTATCTTTTAAGTCATCCTTTTCAGAAAAAAGAGAGCACTTATCTGTTATCCCAAAATTTTGCATATTTTAATTCTTTTTCTATCTGTCATTTTAATTCTTTTTCTATCTGTCGATGACCTTCTATCAGAATTGTGTCCTCTCTCATACATAATAATAGACCAAGGCTGGTTATATGAAAGGAAACACCAGATAGAACAGGGCCAATCACAATCTGTGACCAACAAACTTGTAATTGGGGCTTAGAAATGCTGAGCATTAGTCTTGTAAGGTCACTTGGAAGTAAGTACATGAAATTTAAGAATTAAAAATGTAATATATGTATACATGCACACACACATTCATACGAGTTACTTGGGTTTCTATCATTATTCAAATTCCTCTTTCTATGCTCTTACATCCCAAGCATACTTTTAATAATTTCACACATTTGCTAGAACACTGTTTTCTTTCAGTTGTAACTAAAAGGGATTTAAACAAGAATCTCAGAGTGCTAACATTGGAAATGCATTTCTCTCCCTTCTTGATGGTGCCCTGATTCCTCCCTGGAAAACCTTCCTCATCCTGTATGTCTCATTAATATGTTTCCATCCTTAGTCAAGTTTTTGCATTCATCTATTATGATGAGCTAATTTAGGGTCCCATGTTACCATCTAAGAAAACTTCCTGCCAGCCAATAATTTGTTTCTGGCCTCTCCCACCTCAAAACTCCTAATACACTCCTTCTTCTGTTTCAGTGTGCCTCCGCTTTGAGACATTTCCTTCCAACAACTGATTGGTCAAAAATTCCCACCGGAAATAATTATCAAAGCGAGAGAAGATATATAATTCAAGTTTTAAAAGATATTGATGAAGATTAGGCACAGAAATGACTTGTAGACCTATAATTTCTGGGAAGAGAGAGGCAGTTGAGGTAAGCTCTACATTCATTCCAGGATTATTTATTTATTAATCTGAAAACATTTTCCAATTTTCCTTTCTTTTCCAACAGAAGGCAGCAGTTCCACCAGGTTGAGCAACAGCAATTAAAATTCATAATATCTATGTCAGATAGGTCTGGAAAGGCAAAATCTTGAGAGGAGAACTCGATAGAGAAGTGAGCTCAAGAATATGCTCACCATTTCCCCTTGAGCTATGTGGAGGGAGACTACAAGAAACCCAGCAAAAAACAGCAGCTGAAACTCTAAATTGCCAAGCAGATATTTCAGTAGCTTGTAGTGCTGGAGACACGGAAGTTGATGTTCAGTTCCTGCCAGAAGAATCTGCTCTGACAAAAACCAGCCTTTCAGTCAAGATCCCAGAAGAGCCATGCCATAGGATTAAAGGTAAAACTGAAATGGACCAGCCCTAACAAAGCTAAAAACAATACATGACTGTATCAAGGTGATCTTCCGGTACTCCATAAACCTTCTAAAGAAAATTTAACCCTCTTTATAGAAGAAGACATCATTCAGAGCCCAATACATTTTTATGTTCAATATGTGGCATTTAATACTAAATTATATGATATTCTAATAAACTAATAGGAACAAATGACTGTACATAAAAATCATAAAAAATACAATTTCATAAATTATTGAGATATTAGTGTTAAAATAAAGCAACTTTAAAATATAATTAATATGAGGGAGCTCTGGTGGCAAAATTCCTAAGGCATTTGACTGCTAACCAGAAGACTGGTGGTTCAAACTCACCAGCCACTCCTCAAAAGGAAGATTGGGCAATCTACTTCTGTAGAAATACTGCCTCGGAAACCCAAGGAGGGGTCGTTATAAGTCAAATCCAACTCGATGGCAGTGAGTTTGGTTTTTTGATAATATGATCAAGAAAATATAAGAGAGACGGAGGACTACAGAAGAGACTTTGTTGTTGTTGTTATGAGCTGTTGAGACAGCTCCGACTCATACAGCAACTCTGTGTACAGCAGAACGAAACTCTGCCTGGTCCTGCACCAGCTTCACAATCCTTGCTATGCCTGAGCCCATTGTTGTAGCCACTGTGTTAATGCATCTCGTTGAGGGCCTTCCCACTTTTCAATGACCCTCCACTTTACCAAGTATGATAATCCTTCTCCAGGAACAAGGACCTCTGACAATGTGATCAAAATAACTGAAATGAAGTCTGGCCATTCTTGCTTCCAAGGAGCATTCTGGCTGCACTTATTGCAGGACAGATTTGTTATTTCTTCTGGCAGTCCATGGAACTTTCAGTATTCTCCACCAACACCACAACTCAAAAGTATCAACTCTTCTTCAGTCTTCCTTACTCATTGTCCAACTTTCACATGCATAAGAGGCTATTAAAAGCACCATGGCTTGGGTTAGGCACACCTTGCTCTTCAAAGAGACTTCTTTGCTCTTCAGCACTTTAAAGAGGTCTTTTGCAGCAGATTTGGTCAGTGCAATACATCGTCTGATTTCTTGGCTGCTGTTTCCATTGGTGTTGATTTTGGAATGAAGTAATATGAAATCTTTGACAACTTCAATCTTTTCTCCATTTATTGTGATGCTGCTTCTTGGTCCAATTGTGAGGATTTTTGTTTTCTTTATATTGAGGTGTAATCCATACTGCAGACTGTACTCTTTAATCATCATCAGTAAGTGCTTCAAGTCTTCTTCACTTACAGCAAGGAAGATTGTGTCGTCTGCATATCACACATTGTTAATTAGTCTTCCTCCAATCCTGATGTCATGTTTTTCTTCATATAGTCCAGCTTTTTGGATGATCTTCTTAGCATACAGATTGAATAAATATGGTGAAAGGATGCAACCCTGATGCACTCCCTTCCTGATTTTAAACCATGTAGTATCCCCTTGTTCTGCTCAAATGACAGCCTCCTGATCTATGTACAGGATCCACATGAGCACAATTAAGTGTTCTAGAATTCCCATTCTTTTCAATGTTATCCATAATTTGTTAAGATCCACAGAAGAGACTTAGGATCTATTAAAAAGTCAAATATAACCTCTAGACTTAAAAGGCACAATTACTCTTACACTTAAAGAAACTCTCACAAGATTGTTTTGGAGATATATTTGCTCTTCAGCACTTAAAAGCTCATGAGAAGAAGATACAACTCTATAAATCTCTATGAGCCCAGAGTGAAAGAGAAATAAGGAAACCAAAGACTTGGAGAAGAAACTAGTCCAAAGGACTAATAGTTTACATGAACCACAACCTCATCTACCCTGATATCAGAAGAACTAAATGATGTCCAGCTGGCTATACTGACCATTCTGATCAAGAAAACAATTGATGAATCCTGATAGATAGGGAGCAAAATGTGGAACAGAACTCAAATTCTTAAAAAATTCAGACTTACTGGACTAGTTGAGACTGAAGGACTCCACTTCACAAAGTGATAGTTGAAACTATCACTTTGGGATACTCTTTGAACTTTGAACCAAAACTATTCATTGAGCTCATCTTTTAGCTAATTTATTGGCTCATAAAATAAACAATATCATCCTTGAGTACTGTGCTCCTTTAAAAAATCATTTATATAAGACCAAATAGTCAACATTTACTGAAAAGCAAAGGCAAGAAGGCAAAACTCAGCAGGGAAACTAGATTACTAGGAACAGAACAACCAGAACAGAAATAAGAGAAAGCTGATGCACTGTTAAAAATGCAACTGATGTTACCAAAGATATTTTGGAAATTATTAAATAACTTACTTTGCTGTGTAATCTTTCACCAAAAACACAATGTTGTTGTTATGTGCTGTCGAGTCATCTCCAACTCATAGCAACATTTTTTACAACAGAATTAAACTCTGCCCAGTCCTGTGCCAGCCTCATGATCCCTAATATACCTGAGTGCATCGCTGCAGCCAGTGTATCTTGTTGATGGCCTTCCCCTCTTATATTGACCCTCCACTTTACCAAGCATGACATCCTTCTCCAGAGAATGGTTCCTTCTGACAACATGACCAAAATAGGTGAGATGAAGTCTGGCCATCCTCACTTCCAAGTAGCATTCTGACTATACTTCTTCCAGGACAGATTTGTTAGTTCTTTTAGCAGTCCACATACTTTCAGCATTCTTCGCCAACACCACAACTCAAAAACTTCAACTCTTCTTTGATCTTCCTTTTTCATTGCCCAGCTCTCACATGCATAGGAGGTTATTGAAAATATCATGGCTTGGGTTGGGTGCATCTTAGTCTTCAAGGAGATATCTTTGCTCTTCAGCACTTTAAAGCATTCTTTTGGAACTGATTTGCCCAATGCAATACGTCTTTTGATGTCTTGACTGCTGCTTCCATTGGCATTGAGTGTAGAACTAAGTAATATGAAGCCTTTGATAACTTCAATCTTTTCTCCATCTATTGTGATGCTGCTTATTGGTCCAGTTTGTGAGAATTTTTGTTTTCTTTATATGGAGGTGTAATCCATACTGTAGACTGTAGTCTGTAATCTTCATCAGTAAGTGCTCCAAGTTATCCTCACTGTCAGCAAGCAAAAGTGTGTCATCTGCATATAGTAGGTTTTTAATTAACCTTCCTCCAATCTTGATACTACCTTCTTCTTCAAATAGTCCAGCTTCTCAGATTATTTGCTCAGCATACAGATTGAATAAGTATGGTGAAAGGATACAACCCTGGCACATTCCCTTCCTAATTTTAAACCATGCAGTATTCTCTTGTTCTGTTCAAATGACAGTCTCCTGATCTATGTACAGATTCCTCATGAGTACAATTAAGTGTTCTGGAATTCCCATTCTTCTCAATGTCATCCACAATATGTTATGATCCACAGAGTCGAATGTCTTTGTATAGTCAATAAAACATAGTAAACATCTTTCTGTTATTCTTTGCTTTGAGCCAAGAGTCATCTGATGACAGCTGTGATATCCATCACTCCACATCCCCTCTGAATCCAGGTTGCATTTCTGGAAGTACTCTGTCAATATACTGCTGCAACCATTTTTGAATTATCTTCAGTAAGATTTTACTTGCATGTGATATAAATGATATTGTTTAATAATTTACACATTCTGTGGGATCATCTTTCTTTGAAATGGGTACAAATATGGATATCTTCCGATCAGTTTGCCAGGTAGCTGTCTTCCAAATTTCTTGTCATATCCAAGTGAGTGCCTTCAGTACAGTATCTATTTGTTGAAACATCTCAGTGGTTATTCTGTCAATTCCTGGAGTCTTGTTTTTCATCAATTCCTTCAGTGCTGCTTTGACTTCTTCCTTCACTAGCATTGGTTCTTGATCATATGCCACCTCCTGAAATGAATGAACATCTACCAATTCTTCTTGGTGTAGTGACTCTGTGTATTCCATCCATCTTCTTTTGATGTTTTCTGCACCATTCAACATTTTCCCTATGGAATCTTTCAATATTGCAATTCCAGGCTTAAACTTTTTCCTCAGTTCTTTCAGCTTGAGAAATGCCAAACATGTTCTTCCCTTTCAGTTTTCCAACTCTAACTCTTTGCATATTTCATTATAATAATTGACTTTCTCTTCTCAAGCTACTCTTTGAAATCTGTTCAGGTCTTTTATCCTGTTGATTCTTCTATTTGCTTTAGATACTGTCCATTCATGGGCAAGTTTCAGAGTCTCTTCTGAAATCCATTTTGGTCTTTTCTTCCTTTCCTGTCTTTTTAATGACTTTTTGCTCTCTTCATAGATGATGTTCTTGATGTCATCCCATAATTCTGGTTTTCGATCTTTGGTGTTCAATGTGTGAAATCTATTCTTTGGATGGCCTCTAAATTCAGGATGGATATAATCAAGATCATATTTTGGCTCTCATGGACTTGTTTTAATTGTCTTCAACTTCAAGTTGAACTAGCATACAAGCAGTTGGTGGTCTGTTCCACAGTAATTGCCTGGCCTTGTTTTGGCTGAAGATATTGAACTTTTCATTCACCTCTTACCACAGATATAGTCAGTCTGATTCCTGTGTACTCCATCTGGTGAAGTTCACATGTATAGCTGCCATTTCTGTTGTTTAAAAAAAGGTATTTGCAATAAATAAATCATTGGTCTTGCAAAATTCTATCATGTAATCTCCAGTGTCATTTCTATCACCAAGAGCATATTTTCCAACTACCAGTGATTCTTCTTTGTTTCCAACTTTTGCATTCCAGTCACCAGTTATAATGAACACATGTTGATTGCAAGTTTGGTCAATTTCAGACAGGAGAAGTTGGTCAAAATCTTCAGTTTCCTCATCTTTGGCTTTGGTGGTTGGGGCATGAATTTGAATAATAGTAATATTAACTGGTCTTCCTCGTAGGCATATGGATATTATCCTATCACTGACAGCACTGTACTCAGGATAGATCTTGATACATTCTTTGTCATGATTAATGCCATGCCATTTCTCTCCAATTTGTCATTTCTGGCGTAGTAGATCATGTGGTTGTCTGATTCAAAATGGCCAAAACCAATCCATTTCAGCTCACTAATGCCTAGAATGTCAATCCTTATGTGTTCCATCTCATTTTTGACAACTTCCAATTTTCCTAGATTCATACTTTGTACATTCCATGTTCCTATTATTAATGGATGTTTGCAGCTATTTCTTCTCATTTTGAGTCATGGCACATCAGCCAATGGAGGTCCTGAAACCTTTACTCTATCCACATCATTAATGTTGGGTCTATTCTAATGGTGAGTTCTGGTAGTGTAGTGCCTAAGGCATTCGACTGCTAACCAGAAGGCTGGTGGTTCAAACTCATTAGTCAGTCCTCAGAAGGAAGATTGGGCAATCTACTTCCATAGAGATACTGCTTCAGAAACCCAAGGAAGGCTGTGGTAGTTAAGTTTGTGTGTCAACTTGGCTGGGGCTGATTGAGTGGCTGGGCAGCTGGATATGTATTCTCCATGATGAGACTGGTATTCAGCTCCATGGTGGAATCTACTGTGAGCACCTGAGTAGCTGCTTTGGGTATGTGGTCTGTTTCCTGCAAGTAAGAAACAGCTTTGAGAATGGTCTCTAGTTTATGGCATGCTTGGATCCTGCATGTAGCCATGTCATTGTTCAGCAGCTTGCCCTGCTCTGCCAACCTTGGGACTTTCAATGGACTTGAACTAATGGCCTGCCATGTGGTTTGGTAACATTGGGACTGTGCCCAGTTACTTGTCAACCTTGGGCTTGTCAGCCTCAGCAGCCAGCAGCTGTCTGAGTGAAGAAAAGACTCCAGCTCCAGTGGGCTGGGAGAAGGAGGCAGAGCTGAAGGCCAAGGCTGAGGGGCTTTCATCCAGCCTCTAGAGCTTGGCACTTTGAGCTCGGACTTAAAGCCTCCAAACTGTAAGGGAATAAACTCCTGTTTGTTCAAGCTATCACATTTGTGGTATATTCTTATCAGCGTGGCACTAGATAACCAAAACAAGGGATCGCTATGAGTTGGATCTGACTCGACAACAGTGAGTTGAGGTAAGATATTGGGAGCTCTGGTAGTGTGGTACCTAAGGCATTTGACTGCTATCCAGAAGGGTGGTGGTTCAAACCCACCAGCCACTCCTTGGAAGGAAGGTTGGACAATCTACTTCCATAGAGATACTGCTTTGGAAATCCAAGAAGGGGTCACTATGAGTTGAATTGATTCGTACTCAGTGAGTTTGGTTTTGTTTTTGACTATTCTGAGGAGGTATCTCTTTCTTAGTTATATTTTGAGTGCCTTCTAATCAGAGAGGCCCATCTTCTGGCACTATATCAGATAATGTTTCAGGGCTATTCATACAATATGCCATTAATATATCAGACAGTGTTTCTCCGCTATTCGTAAGGTTTTCACTAGCTAATTCTTTAAGTGGACAGCCTCTTCCTTCTTCTGAGTCTGTCTGGAAGCTCTGCTGAAATCTGTCCACCATGGGTAACCCTGTTGGCATTTGAAACAGTGGTGGCATAACCTCCAGACCCACAGCAACACACAAGCCACCACAGGACAATACACTGACAGACAAGTTTGTCTCCCTTAGTTGTTCCAAACTGCTCCACTCCTGCTTCTTAGCCTGCCCTACCTGTTCTGGCCCTCTGAAAGCCAACTGCCACTGCTTCCCAGCAAAATAAACACAATAAAATATTTTAATAAAAAATACACAATAATTAAAATTAAGAATCCAATAGACAGGTTATATTAGCAAAATAGAGCATAATAGAATATTAGAAAACTGGAATTTAATTCACTAAAGAGAAAAAAAAAAAAAGGATTCCAAATACAGTATACAGCATAAGATACATTTGATATATGGTGAGAAAAGTTAACATGCAAGTAACTGGAATTTTAGAACAAAGAAGAGAGAATTTCCAGAAGTGGTATTTGAAGAAATACCAAGAAAACCACATCTAATTAAATCAGATTCAAACTTGCAAAAGCCAAAGACAGAGAATCTTAAAATCAGCCAGAGACTAGAAAAGTCACATTGTCTTCAAAAGACCAAAAATTAGACTGACAGTTGATTTTTATATAGAAATGGTGGGATCTAGAAGACAATAGAATATCTGTACAATTGGCCCTCCATATCCACGGGTTCCACACCCTCAGATTCAACCAAGCATGGATTGAAAATATTTGGAAAAAAAGGCTCTTAAAAATCAATTAAATGGTCAAAGCAATCCCTCAAAGGCTAAGAGATAGTGTAAAGTGCTATTTACATAGTGTTCACATTGGTTTGTGTATTATAAGTAATCTAGACATTATTTAAATTATATGGGAGGATGTGTGTGGGTTACATGCAAATACTGTGTCCTTTTACATAAGAGACTTGAGCTTCCATGGATTTTAGTATCCATAGGAGGCCCTGGAATAAATCTCCCATGGATACAAAGGGACAACTGTACCAAGAGAAAATATCCTTAATATCCTTAATAAATAATGGTGAAATAAAGACATTTTCAGACAAACAAAAACTAGAGATTTAGTTGCCAGTAGACTTGTGCCAAAAGAAATATATAGGCAAATTCTTCAGGTAGACACTTTTCAGCTGGAAACAGGGATGTGCAGAAGGGAATTGAGAGCACTAGAAAAGATGAATATAGAAATAAATATCGACTATTTGAAGCAATAGTAACTTACTGTGGAGTTTAGAAGAGACAGATAGATAATGTATAATAATAATAATACAAAAGGTGGAAGGTAAATAGAATTAAAGTGTTGCAAGTTTCTTGTATCCTTTGAGTGGTTTGTAAAAGTATTAATTGAAGGTAGACTGTAATTAGTCAAGTTTTCATGTTGTAATCTCTGCCATAATCACTAAAGAATAATTAAAATGTCCAACTAATAAGCCAATAAATTTTGTTTGTGAGCATGCAAAGTTTACCATTAAGCATTATTAAAGGTGGATTTAGTGTCAAGTCCCAATGATCCTCACTGAGGAAGAGACACTGATATGGAGAGTCTTAAACACTGGCTTAATCTAAAATCATTAGTGTTTGGATCTGGAAGGCATTTATTTTCTCACATAAATGTCTACTACTTTGAGACACACATAATTTTAAGTAACATGCACTACTAGTAACATATAACATTTAATTCTAATGACATATAATACTAATAGTATAGGGCCAAAATTAAAATTAAAACGAAGACGATCAGAAGGAAGGTTATTGCAATAGTACAGGAAAAACAGATGATGAGGACCTTCACTAAGGCAAGTACAATGAAGTAGACATAAATTTGACAGGTATTTAGAAGATAAATTCATTGAATGAATTGGATGACTGGGGGCTCTGCATGTTGTTGTTGTTATGTGTCGTTGAGTTGGACCCAACTCATAGCAACCCCTCCTTGGGTCTCTGAGGCTGTTATCACTACAGACATAGATTGTCCAACCTTTCTTCTGAGGAGTGGCTGGTAGGTTTGAACCGCCAGCCTTCTGGTTAGCAGTCAAGTGCCTTAGGCGCTACGCCACAGTTAATATATGATTCTGGAGTTCACTGGGAACTGCCTTCCTTCATGTCTACTCTAATGTCTAGGAAATATTCATTACCTTTCCCTCATCAAACTCTGAGGGCATGGCACTCTCTCCTTGTTATGCTATCAGGGATAGCTCCAGCCAGCTTCCAATCTACAAATATTTTCAGGTGAGAATCAGGCACTAGTACCAGGGATATATGATATTCTCTGAGTATTCTCTGGAAATAACCCATGCACCTCAGCGCACACACGCATAAACACACTTGTTTTCAGGCTGTGAGGGAACACAGTCATTCTATAACCATTTCTGAAAAATCATGTCTCAATATTCTGTCAGTGAATCTTGGCTTTTTCTAGCCTGGAATTGGCCAGGGGGCTAAGAGTCATATAACTAATCGACAATCCATGCATAGGTGGCCTAGGGTCACTTTATAGGTTAGAGGAACAAGACCACCCTCTTCTTAGTGTTCTCAGCCTTGTTGTTGTTAGGTACTGTTGAGTCAGTTTCAACTCATAGTGACCACATGTACAACAGAACAAAACCCTGCCAGGTCCTGTGCCATCTTCACAACTGTGGCTATGTTTGAGACCATTATTGCAGCCACTGTATCAGTCCATCTCTTTTTCCTTGACCCTCTACTTTACCAAGGATTATGTGCTCTTCCAGGGTCTGGTCCCTCTTGATAACATGTCCAAAGTACTTAAGATGAAATCTTGCCATCTTTGCTTCTAAGGACCATTCTGGCTGTACTATTTCCAAGACAGATTTGTTTGGTCTTATGACAGTCCATGGTATATTCAATATTCTTCACCAACACCATGCTTCAAAGACAACAATTTTCCTTTGGTCTTCATTACTCACTGCCCAGCTTTTGCATACATATGAGATTATTGAAAATACCATGGTTTGGGTCAGGAGCCTTAGTCTTCAATGCGCTATTTTTGTTTTAACTCTTTATAGAGGTCTTTTGCAGCAGATGTGACCAAAGCAATATGCCATTTGATTATTGACTACCCCTTCCATAGATGTTGATTGTGGATCCAAGTAAAATGAAATCTTTGTAAACTTCAATATTTTCTGCATTTATTATGATGATAGTTATTCCTCTATTTGTGAGGATTTTTTTTTTTTTTATGTTGAGGTGTAGTCCATACTGAAGGCTATAGCATCATATTCATCAGTGTTTCCAGTCCCCTTCACTTTCTGCAAACAAGGTTATGTCATTTGCATTTTGAAGGTTGTTAATGGGTCTTCCTCCAATCTTGATGCTACATTCTTTTTCATATAGTCCAGCTTCTCAGATTACTTGCTCAGCATACAGATTGAATAACCCACTGCCACTGAGTCAATTCTGACTCATAGCAACCCAATAGGACAGAGTAGAACTGCCCCATAGGGTTTCCAAGACTGTTAATCTTTAAGAAGCAGACTGCCACATCTTTTTCCACAAGGCAGCTGGGAGGAGGAATAGTGTCTGATATTTTGTTGGAAGATGAGGCCCTCAGGTTGGAAGGCACTCAAAATACTGGAGAAGATCTGTCTCTTCAAAGTAGAGTCAACCTTAAAGAAGTAGATTAAGTAAAGCTTTTGGCACCTATGTGGAATGAGTTTAAATGAGAGAAAACAGCTGCAAACATCCATTAATAATCAGAACAAGGAATGTACAAAATATGAGTCTTGGAAAATTGGAGGTTATGAAAATTAAATGGAACTCATGAAGATCAATATCATAGGCATTAATGAGCTGAAGTGGACAGGTATTGATTTGGACAATCATGTGGTCTGCTATGCCAGGAATGAAAAATTGAAGAGGCATCATTTCACATCTGTAGTCAAAAAGAACATTTCAAATCTATGCTGAAGTACAACACTTTCAGTGATTCCCGCTGCCATCAAGTCAGGTCTGACTCATAGTGACCCCTCCTTGGGTTTCCGAGGCGATATCTCTACAGAAGTAGATTGCCCAAACTTCCTTCCGGGGAGTGGCTGGTGGTTCTGGTTAGCAGTCAGATGTCTTAGGCACTACACCACCAGAACTCATCTTTCAGTGATAGGATAATATTTATACATCTATAAGGATGACCAGTTAATATGACTATTATTCATATTTACATGTTGTTGTTGTTGTTGTTATGTGCCATCGAGTAGGCCCTGACTCATAGCGACCCCTCCTTGGGTTTCCTAGGCAGTATCACTACGGAAGTAGGATTGCCCAACCTTCCTTCCGAGGAGTGGCTGGTGGGTTTGAACCGCCAGCCTTCTGGTTAGCAGTTAAGTGCTTTAGCCACTATGCTACCAGAGCTCCTATACCAACTACTAAAGCCAAAGAAGAAGAAGTTAAAGATTTTTACCAACGTTTGCTGTCTGAAATTCATCAAACATGCAATCAACATAATAACTGGTGATTGTAATGGGAAAGCTGGAAACAAAAAGGATCAGTAGTTGGAAAATATGGCTTGATGATAGAAATGAAGCCAGAGATCATATGATAGAATTTTGCAAGATCAGTGACCTATTCATTGTAAACACTTTCTCAGCCTAGATAGAGAAAATGGGAGAAAAAAAATCTTATGTAACATTCTGCTCAAATGTATTGTTCTTAGTGGTCTCTCATTGAGGCATACTTGTGCTGCTAATACAACCAAGCCCCTGGATTGTCCTGCTCTGATCATCTGCACTAAGGTGAGACGATGAAAATGAAAAACAACAACAAACAAACCACATTATCAGTCTTCACTTGTACAGTAATCTAAGGTTTATAGAAATTTTCACATTCACTAGATTTTCTGTTCCTCATTATATCACTGTGAAACAGGCAGGGACGTTACAATTAATCCTAAACTTTATTAGTATATTTTCAAATACTTAAGAAATTTATCCCAAGGCACACAGATAGAATTCCTGATCTAGCTTGCCACCTGTTGGGAGTTTCCATTAAAGACCAAATGGAAGAACTAACTTAAGCAATCAATCTGGTTGAAATATTGTTTGATCACAAATGTCCTCGTGAGCTGTTTCCTCAATGGTCTTTCAAAAACAAGCTAAATGGGATTTAGCTGTATTTCCTCTTTTTACACTTGAGCTCAGAACCCCTAAGTGCTTATAGTTTCAGATTTAAATATACAGTTTCAGCTGTTACTACTTTTTTAAAATTCTGCTGTTTCTAGAAATATGGCTTAGTGGGTGGTCGTCCCCCCCCCCCCCACTTACAAAAGAATTACCATTGATCATGGTCAATTCTAGATGCCCTGGTGGCGCTGTGGTTAAGCTTTTGGCTGCTAACTGCAGGGTTGGTGCTTTGAATACACCACCAGCTCCTCAGGAGAAAGATGTAGCTGTCTGCTTCCATAAAGATTTACAGCCTTGGAAACCCTATGGGACAGTTCTACTCTATCCTATAGGGTTGCTATGAGTCAGAATTGACTCAATGGCAGTGGGTTTATAGTAAATTTAAGTTATAATCTCACTCTCTACAAATAACCACTGTTAATATTTTGATTTATATCTTGTTAGTCTTTTTTCTATGCTATAGTAGACATATTTATTTATTTATAAAATTGTCATCATACTCTTTGAAACCAATTTTTGTTAAAAATATATGAACATTTCCTTGTCATGAAGTATTCTACAATGTCATTTTAAGGATGAAAGAAATTACATAATATCTTACCTCTACTGTTGGACATAGTTTGCTCTTTCCAATTTTTGCTAATAAATAGTGAGATGATCAATATATTTGTGTAAAAATCCTTAAATATATGCATGATTATTTAATAAGGATAAATCCACATAAGATGAATTTCTGAGTAAGTAGGGAGGAAATGTTTGTTTTTTTTTTTTAATTCTCTTACATAAGCCAAATAGTCCCCAAGAAAAATTTACAAATTTATGATCTCATCTTGGTTTTTGTTTGTTTAAATGTTTGTCCTGATTTTTTTTTCACATTACAAAAGTCTGCATTGACCTCTAAAATAATTCAGTGAGACAAATGAGTGATACTAAAAGAGAAAACAGGGAAACATGTTTTTCTGCATCTCCCCCTCCTGTGCAGAGCACTGGTAGAGAATCAGATTTTTTTTAGATGAGATTGCCACTGACCACCTTCCAACTATCTAGGGTCAGGCTCTGGCAATCCATCAGATTCTTTAAAAAACATGAAGGCTCATAGGAAGGTGGAGAACAATAAACTCCGAAGATGCATTTTTTCTTCATTTGATTTTCCTACAATTTTCATAGGTCAAAAGCTGCAGTTCTGCACAGTTACCACTAAGTGTCAGACAGGGAATAGTCTATAGCACATGTTTGATTTCTCAGACTTACAGCCTCTCTTACTTGGAAATGTCAATAAGAAAGCACATTAAGTAAACACGCTGAGTGTTCCAATACACTTTTCTTTAGAGCCTGAGGAGAAAACAGTAATATGGTACTTTCCTCTCAAAACTGGAAAAAAAAAAATTCTATTCATAAAAATGTCTAAATGTCTTTCTTTAGCTTCTTTATTTCTTGTTCAATTGCTTGGTATTTTAATATTTACAGCAGCCATTTGTATTGTAATATTTATATTTACAAGAAAGACCTCACAAAAGATCCCTTGCCCTATGCAAACCAAACCCCAAATATCCTAAATTAATAAAGGAAACTAACTAAAATAAAATACTCATTCAGCTCCAACTACAGTTTTGGAAGAACTGGACTAAAAACGCCTCCCTTATCACCACCCAGGGTTTTCCTATTAGATCATATAAAAAAGATAGCCTTGTTGGGTGACATAAAAAAAAACCATGATTCAAATTTAAAAACATATGGCTCATCATAGCATTTTAGTCAACAATTTCATAAATAACATTTTCTGGGAGATGTGAGAATTCCAAAGTTATTTCCTGCTGCTTAGAAATATTTTCTACCCAGATTGACTTCTCATTTTGGATTGAGGAGGTTTACAATTATTGTGGAAAATTCATCCTTTAAGAAACATCCAGAGAAATTAAAACACTTGGATCAAATCACCAAACAGCCTGTAGAAATAAAGGCATTCTCCTCTTTCTTTTTGACTTTGCAGTATATGGGAATCTATTTCAAGGTTTACTTTCTAGGACAGAGTAGAACTTCTCCATAGGGTTTCCAAAGCTAGTGCCTAAGGCATTTGACTGCTAACCAGAAGGTTGGTGGTTAAAACCCACCAGCCACTCCACGGAAGGAAGACTGGGCAAATCTACGAGATTTACCACCTCAGAAACCCAAAGGGGGTCACTATGAGTCAGAATCGACAGATGGCATGAGTTTTTTTTTTTTTTTTTCTCCTGGTTTTGTGCTTCTGTGGATTGCCACTGGATGGTGGTGGCAATGAACTACCCTATTTTATGCCCACAGATGGTCGGATGCTTTTTTTTTTTCCTTCTTTAGGTTTGCTTGTTCACATCCTAACGTGTCTCTGAAGATAACAAGGCCCTTCTGAAGAACTTTGCTGTTGTTGCTGTTGGTCCCCAACACACAGCAATCACACAAACAAAGGAACAAAATGCATCCTCATGATTAGTTGCAAATCAGACTGTGATCTTTCACTGGCTGATTTTCATAAGTAGATCCCCAGGCCTTTCTTCCTAGACTGTGTTAGTCTGGAAGCTCTGTGGAATCCATCAACATCATAGCCACACAGACACCTCCACTGAAAGGCAGGTCCTGCCTGAACATGGGGGGCATTAGAATTGAACCTGAGTCTCTCTCATGGAAGTTGAGAATTCTTCTAACAATATACCCCTCTGAAGGCCTTACAAAGTTTATTTGAAGATTGACCCTCGTACTAACGACAGTGCTGGGATCCTGTGACACACATAAGCAATGTCTTGTGCAGGACTTACAAGATGTCCTGTGTCTGTTGAATGAGATCTTAAAAGTAACTTATTAGAAAAATATTTCACTGAGCTAAAACATGTCTATCAATTTGTTCACATGTAGTAAGTATTACAGCACTGGATGGATTACACCTCAACATAAGGAAAACAAAAATCCTCACAACTGGACCAATGAGCAGCATCACAATAAATGGAGAAAAGACTGAAGTTGTCAAAGATTTCATATTACTTGATTACACAATTAACACCCATGGAAGCAGCAGTCAAGAAATCAGATGACATATTGCACTGGGCAAATCTGCCGCAAAAGACCTCTTTAATAAAAGTGCTGAAGAGCAAAGATGTCTCTGTGAAGACTAAGGTGCACCTAATCCAAGCCACAATGTTCTCAATCGCCTCACGTGCATGTGAAAGCTGGACAATGAATAAGGAAGACCGAAGAAGAATCGATGCTTTTGAGTTGTGGTGTTGGTAAAGAATATTGAAAGTACCATGTACTGCCAGAGGAATTAGCAGATCTGTTGGGAGCTCTGGTAGCATAGTGGCTAAGGCACTTGACTACTAACCAGAATGCTGGTGGTTCAAACCCACCAGCCACTCCTTGGAAGGAAGATGGGGCAATCTACTTCCGTAGTGATACTGCCTCAGAAACCCAAGGAGGGGTCTCTATGAGTCCGGGCCGACTTGATGGCACACAACAACAACAACTGTCCTGGAGGAAGTGCAGCCAGAATGCTCTTTGGAAGCAAGATGGCCAGACTTCATCTCACCCACTTTGGTTATGTTGTCAGAAGGGACCATTCCCTGGAGAAGGATATCATGCCTGGTAAAGTGGAGGGTCAGCAAAAAAAGCTAAGGCTCTCAATGAGATGGCTTGATACAGTAGCTTCAACGATGGGCTCAGGTATAGCAGGGATTGTGAGGCTGACACAGGACTAGGCGGTGTTTCATTCTGTTGTGTTGCAATGAGTTCACAACTTGACAATGAGGAGCCAACTTGACAGCATAACAACAGCAACAATGACACTGTTTTAGCAAAAAGAAAAAAAATACATGAAATTATTTTGGACAACAACAAAAGGATGGGGGGAGGGACTAGCCATACTTTTTACTCATCTCCTGTATCAGCAAAAGACCAGATTTTCTCAATAAACACTTGATGATTTGCTGCTTAAAGTTAGTTCTGAGGTGTAATTTAAGGGTGGAATGGCATCAGTAATATATTGCATCATTTCATAGTGTTATTGTAGTTTATATGTTTTAAAGATACTGATATTCAAGAAGAATTCTAATTAGGCTCCATTTTCTGAATCTGAAATTGTAAAAATTTTGGCCAAATATTTAGTACTCTTCAGCCCTATGCTGTGAAGATGGAACACAAACCTCTGTTTTCCCCTAGTGGCAAGATCACAGATGTGAACCATGTAGAGTCCTTTCAAACAAAGGACTCATATAAATGCAAAATATTACCCTAATGACAGAAGCAACTATTTATTAAGGGGCCATGTCATTTCACCTCACTGCAGCCTGATGAGGGTGTATTGACAATAAAAGCAAAGCGTGAGATATAGTGAAAACTTACCACAGACTCACATCTGGCAAAGTCTGAAGCTGGGATTTGAACTTACACTCTGACTCATTATGTGCTAAGTCTCTGGGTGGTACAAGTGGTTAATGCACTTGACTGCTAGCCAAAAGGTTGGGGGTTCGAGTCCACCCAGAGGCTCCTTGGAAGACAATCCTGGTGTTCTGCTTCAAAACATCAGTTATTCATACTATACAAAATATTGTTCCACCTCCTACTTTGGCGAGTAATGACTGGAATCTTATAAGGTAACAAGCTGCCATCTAGATGCAAAGATGGGTCTCTCCTCATCTAGAGCAAAGAAGAATGAAGAAAACCAAAATTCGTGGAAACAGTTAGTCCTAGTGACTGGTACACCATCTGATCTGCAGCCTGTATGACTATGAGACCAGAAGAACTAGATGGTGCCCGGCTACCACTGTCATCCACTTGGAAGGGGATCTATATAGAAGATCCTTGATAGAGAAGGAGAACAATGTGGAACAAAACTCAAAATCATTCAGAGCAAAAAAAGGTGGGGACTAGGTTTGCTGGTCCGATAGAGCCTGGTGGAACCACTGAGACTATGGCCCCTAGCTACCCTTTGGGTCTGGAATTGAACCCACACCTGTGGTTTCCAGCCAAACAAAAGACAGGCATATGAGTTGAACATTTTCCTCAAGTAGATACACTCCTTGGAGAGAACAATCATGGGAGAAAGAAGGGCTGCTTACTCACAGGGAGACAGCTCAGGGGGCAGGAGTCCATGGAGGAATGGACACTGGTAAGAGGTAACTATGGGGAGGAAGTGGGAGGGGAGCTGTTGCATTGTGGTAAACTGTGGTTAATTTCATGAGACAAAGTGTATGTGAACTGCTGTATGGATAGTGAATTTGCTCTGTAAATCTTCACCCAAATCATAATAAAAAATAAAATAAAATAAAAATCAGTTATTGAAAACCCTGTGGAGCACAGTTCTTCTTGGACACACGTGGGGTGGCCATGAGTCAGAATTAACTCAGCAGCAACTGGTGTATTATGTGCTAGCAAGACCGAACATGTGGTGGTTTGGAGTTCATATCTAGAAATTTTAACTACTGACTCATTTTCTTAAGATTTCCTTCTTTCTCTCATGTAGTGAGCTTTCACTTGATATCAATGCAATTTCACTAATTTGGATATTTTAAGTTGTTAAAATATCAGGTGCACTGGGTATATAATTATTTGTGGAGCCCAGACTGAGAAGTTTATGGCTTTCAACTTTGGATCTAATTTGTTCAGACTACGTACAGTTCATTCACAAAGCAAAAAGCACCATCTGACTAATGTTTTGCACATATCATTTCACTTCCAAATGTCAAGTACTATTTTTTTTAAAACTGTAAAGTAGTTAACAACACACTAAAAATCCTTCAAATGTGTTACAGTCCAAGTATTCCCATGTACATAAGTTGTGGCTGCATCTTACTCACTTTTCACATGTTTGACAAACATGGTTTTACTATCAAGATGCAACTCTGTAAAACTGACCTTATTTTGAAAGGCTCAAATGCACATTTCTTCACAATGTGCCTTTGTCCATGTACACAGAGTTATATAATTACTGTTTTCACAATTGGAAGGCAAAACTTCTGCTTTTGTTTGGATCACTTTTAACCTTGAACCTACCTTAATATTCTTAATGAATGTTCTTAATGAATTCCTAATTCTTTTGCATTTTGAGTTCAAATCAAACTGAGCAAGTAAATTTTTGATGCTCAGAGAGCATTTCCAGCCAAGTTAACAATGCATATTTTGTGCGCAGAAGAAATATTATTATCAAAACACTAAAGGTCTTTGCTTCAGCCAAGCCATATTTACATTTTCATTACTGAGTACCTTTGAATGAATACCAATAATTTGTTAATTATTGTTGTCTAGTCTGACTTTCCACCAGCCGTCTGTGAGTCTGTCATACTGTGGTGGCTTGCGTGTTGTTAATGTGCTGGAAGCTATGCCACCAATATTTCAAATACCGGCAGGAATACCCATGGTGGAGAAGGTTCAGTAGAGCTTTCAGACTAAGACAGACTAGGAAGAGAGTCCTGGAAATCTACTTCTAAAAATTAGCCAGTGAAAATCTTATGGATCACAATGGAAAATAATGACTGATACAGTGCTGGAAGATGAATCTCCTAGATTGGAAGGTACTCAAAATCCACAGTGGCTGCAGCAAAGACCGAAGCCCAGCGATCATGGTGAAGAAGGCTCAGGACTGGGCAATGTTTCATTCTCTTGTATGTGGGGTCACCATAAGCTGGAGCTGACTTAACAGCATAACAACAACAAATTAACTTTGGTCCATCATTCATCTGCCAGACACTTTGGGTGGCATTTGCATTTCTTCCCTCAGCCTCACTTCTTTCCCTAGATCTGATGTCTCTCTCCTTTCTAAAGTATTTTTCCGGTTTAAGATGCCTGCATAAGTAATGATAATGGTTGTACATGGTCAGTAGAGATAGGCCTGAGAGTTGCATTTAAATATTCAGAAACCTGAATCCATCCTACTGGAAAATTCTGACTGTAAATCATACCAGCAGCCCTTCCCAGAATATATCACATCCCTGTTAGCATTCATGCTCCTACCTGTGCTTATCTACCTGTATTTAGACAGAGTCATCTAGGATTACTTCATTTTTGAAATGCATCCCTAAGTTATAGTGAAAGTAGAACAGGGAGTCTGTTTATTTATTTATTTTTTCTCACTGAAGTTCATAGAAAGAGCTTGCATTAATGAAATCATTTTGTTCTCAGCGTCACTAACTTTAGAACTGAGAACAGTCAATTCCCTAACAATTTAGCACATTCCTTCTTTCAAGTCAAAGAACACATCTGATCTGTCTTTAATGTAGCATTCTCAATGCAGGCCGAGCACACTGTGGCACTGGATAGCAATGCCTGACTAACTGACCGACCACCCTGCAACTGTTTGATGGAGTGTGCCAAGAAGGCTTGGCACACATGTCCTCAATTAACAGATTGGATAGTTGCTAATTATCTGGATGAGGGATCTGGCTCCCCGAGCTTGCCTTTTCCTGCAAACAGGAAGGAAAGATTCCACCATAGTGTTCTGAATTATTGGAATTTGTCCCCTGGGGCCTGCCATGGTGTCACATTGACATTTCCTCACAAGTAGTTTTTGAGGTGAATTGGAATTTAGAAAATTAATCTGATGAATTTGAAGAAAAAAGAAAAAAAGAAAAAGACCTAGTATTGAAAGTGCCAAAAGTCTAAAGGCTCTAATGGTGATGAAGATTTCAGAAATGCATGTTTGGGGAAAATGTTATTTTCAGGATATTTAATTACTTCCATGGTTAACTGCTGACAATCTGTTGGTAGACTGCCCACTGGGTGGATTGTCCATGACAAATTGTTTGTCCAAACTGGCTTCCTTTGCCATCTAATGTATCTCAGGTGTTATCCTATATCACATCCCACCATCACCAACAATGCAAACTCATTTAACATTAGCACATGAAAAGTGTATTGTTATTTGGAGATATAAGCCAAAGTATAGAATACATTTCACATATAAAAATGTTACACAAAAGTTCATTAGGAATACCATTTACTTTTTTTTTTTTTATTTTAAGAGCTTGTTTTACATTCAACATCATGCGTACATTTAGTTTCATTCCCCATCCACCATGTCCAACCCTGACCCAGTCTCCTCCCCTCCCTACCCTGCAACCCTCCCCCTGTGCCCCTCATATTTATGCACTCCTGTTTGTCCTGCATTTCCTCAGTTTGAATGTTGGTCCTCTGGTGTCCCATGGTTTATTGCTCTAAGGGATGTATTACCATTGAGTGTGTGGGTGCGGCTTCCTGGGTTGAGTGGTCTGTATGTATATTTTATTAACTATCGGGCTGAGACCTGCCTCTGGGGGTGAGTTTTATTCCAGGTGCCCAATGTATTCCAGGGTCATAGTATTGGGAGTCTCACCAGATTTCATCTGACCAGTAATTCTGGTCATTATTGAGTTTTTGGATTTTGTTCCACGTTTTCCCTCCCACTCTATCCAGGATCTCCAGATTTGATCCTTTCCTGAGTGGTTGGCATTGGTAGCCAGGCACCATCCAGTTCTTCTGGTCTAAAGGTATCCCATTTACTTTTAATGCTTATTATGGATTATTTTTTAAATATATCACTCATTGTTCTTAGTAAGTATCATGAATAACTTTGATAACTAAGAATCTTAATTAATCTCAGAAACTTCAATCTCACCATTACTTTGCATCATATAAATCAGAAAAACCAAACCTACTGCCATTGAGTAAATTCTGATTCATAGCGACCCCCATTGGATTTCCAAGGCTATAAATCTTTACAGAAGTAGATTGGTTCATTTTCCTCCTGAAGAGGGTTTGAAACACTGACCTTCTGGTTAGCAGCCAAATGCCTTGCCCACTAAGCCATAAGAGCTTCTTAATTTGCATCATAAGTCTCCACAATTGTGATAAAAGACAACTGACTAAGCTGAATGTATGCCAATTTCAATCTTTGAAAGTTGCTTTCATGTCGTAAATCATACCAGAAAAAAAAAAAAATCAAGAATAGCAAATGTGAAATAACACAAGAAAAAACTAGCTGGAATAGTAATTCTTAAATCAGAACTGCTAGGACTGAAAATTACTTCCCCAGTTACACGCTATGTGACCAAAGGCAACTATTTAAACCTCTGTGCTTCAATATCCTCATCTGTAAAATAGGGATGGCAAAAATTGTGCCTATCTCATAGATTTGTTGAGTTGATTAATGTAAAGCACTTGGTGCAAACGTTAGCTATTATTCATTAGGGATGAATTATTGTCATTTTTTCATTCAGTTGTTAAACTTCGATGTGTAATAATTTACTCTAAGTAAAAGGACTTACCTTTTTTTTTTTTTTTCTTTTAGGACTTACCTTTTTAAAAAATTCCTCAGAGGAACTGATTTTTAGAAAGTTATTGACAATTTCAATTTCTAGAGGTGAAGGTTTATTACTTAGTTTTGATAAACTCTCCAAGATGAGCCTCTTAGTCAAACAAATAAGGCTTCTTGGAGAACACTGAGGGGTTTGACCTGGTTTGATTCTTATTCTACCTAGAGAGGCAAATAGCACACATTTTAGCCTGTAATTTTCAAGGCAGGATAAGGATGATTGTCCTTAATGTTTTGAGACTTAGATTGAAACCCTACCTGTACAAGGTAAAGTTCCTAGATCCAAGAAGATTTATTGTGGACTGTTATCATTACCTTCTCTAGGCTCTGCAGGCTGCCTTCAGCTGGTGGGCATGTACAGGGAGAACTATATCCAGGCTTGGTGCAGTTAAGTTGCCGAGGTCTGATCCTGAGGTTAATTCTAAAGCCTCTTTAGCTTGACATTAAGTCCCTGAAACTGCAGTAATGACTGTGAATGAACATTTGCTCCAGAATTCCTGGAGCATCAGGTTTAAGGTAACAACCTCCAGTGATAGCAGTAGGGAATGAGATCTTTTAGTGGACCAACTAAACAGGGGGAACTGAAATCCAGAGAGGCTAAATGCCTTACTAAGCTTACTGAGGAAACCTGGGATAACAGTAGGATCAAGGGATAAGTTTCCTGACTTCTCATTGAATGCTCTTTGGATTTCCTTCCAAGTAATTTTATAAATTTAGTTAGGGCTGGAATGATACCTGTAACTCTTGATAAAAACGTGGTTAGATGCTGATGTTGTAACCCTTGTCAGTGCATACTGTGCCTTATTCTTCAGTATGCATGTGTCTAGAGAGAAGCTACCTGGTAGAGTGCAGCTTCAGATAAACAAACCAAGAACTATACTTGACAATGTGTGGAATATGAAATATGCTTTAGTCCACTCCTGCTCTCTAGTTATACCACTTCTATTTCTGTGTACCGACAAAAGTAGAGAGTACCAAAGAAAGCTTCCTGCATATCCAGCCAGTCACCCGAAGTACAAGACGATGATTTGGAGCCTGTTGCCCTATAATTAGGGGAAGCAAAGGTGTTTCCAATGTTCCTTTCTGAGTTATGGAAATGAATAACTTTCCCCTCCAGCAAAGGCTGTCTGTTAATACCCAAACTACTTTCAGATTTATTGTGACAAGTGATACAGTACCATGTTCAAGGAAGAATTTTGGGATGCGTGCCTTGGAAACTTTTTTTGTTGCCCATCTGTTTTGCTTGTCGCAATTCCTGTTTGTTTAAGATGTACGTGTGCCAGAAATGTGGAAAGAATGTGTGTAGCGACAAGTGCTATCGAGCCATTTTCACACTGGACTTATGGGAAGCATGTGCTGCCCATCTGTGAAGCACTCATTTTATGCAAATTTAGAAAATATATTCTTATGTCATGTTGCCTTAATGCCCAGGGGTAGATTGGAATACGTACAAGGAGGAAGGAGAAGGGAAGGAAATTGTCATATGCCCAGTGACAGGGTGGCTTCACCATGACTAAAGGAAGCCCTGAGATGCATGTCATTTGTCAAAAGGTACAAGACCAGAAGAAAATTTTCTCTCCAAGGGTATTGCATGCAGTACAACAGTACATATTTAAGAAGATCAATTTTCAATCAAGGAGCCCCCATTTCAAGAAGCTTTAAATAATAGAAAGTGTATGTGTTTAACTGCAGGTCTTTCTCATCTTCAGGGACACTTTATGTCAATGGCCTTAGGTCTGCCTTGAGCTCTAAAGCAGAGTGTTTTTAAAGACAACTTCAGTGTGTGGGCTGCTTAGTGAATTTTTTTGAGGAGCTATTCTCTCTGGACCTTCATGCTGAGCATGACTGGGTTCCACTCATTTTCATGTATTGCATAGTAGATAAGTGCTCTACGCTAATCTCACCGTAAGTAGATGGAGAAAGAAAGTTCTTGGAAAGAAGTCCTGGGCACTTAATGTGTAGAGGAAAATCTACCTGACTGTGCTGTGTGGTGGTTGTTCTGGAACAAGACAGTGTGAAGGGTCTCACGTGTTAACACTCCTTGTTTTATTTGTCCCCACATCCAGGGTGTTGTTATTGTTGTTAGGTTCCACAAGGTCTGCTCTGACTCATAGAGATTCTATGTACAAAACAGAATCATAGACATTCTACAAAACAAAACTGCCTGGTGCTGTGCCATCCTTACAATCCTTGCTATGCTTGAGCTCATCATTGCAGCCACCATGTTAACCCATCTTGTTGAGAGTCTTCCCCTTTTTCACCAAGTCTATGCTTGGGAGCTCTGGTAGCGTAGTGGCTAAGGCACTTGACTGCTAACCAGAAGGCTGGCAGTTCAAACCCACTAGCCACTCCTCGGAAGGAAGGTTGGGCAATCCTACTTCTGTAGTGATACTGCCTCGGAAACCCAAGGAGGGGTCGCTATGAGTCAGGGCTGACTCGACGGCACATAACAACAATAACAACAACAATGCTTGACCAACCATGATATCCTTTTCCAGGGACTGGTTCCCTCTGACAACATGAGCAAAGTATATGAGATGAAGTCTGAGCACTCTCACCTCCAAGGAGCACTCTGGTGGTACTTCTTCCAAGACAGATCTCTGGCATTCCATTGTATTTTCAGTATTCTTTGCATAACTTTTCTGCAGTTTTCCTCATTCATTGTCCAGCTTTTATGTGCGTAAGAGGCTTTTGTAAATACTATGGTTTGGCTTCAAAGCACCTTAGTTTTCAAAGCAACATCGTTTTCTTTAACACTTTAGATAAGTCTTTTTGCAGTAGATTTGCCCAGTGCAGCAGGTCATCTGATTTCTTGACCACTGGTTCCATGGGAATTGATTGTAGGTCCAAGGAAAATGGAATCCCTAACACCATCAATCTTTTCTCCATTTATGATGATGTTGCTTATTCGAGTTGTATGGATTTTTGTTTTCTTTATGTTGAGGTGTAATCCATACCGAAGGCTGTAGTCTTTGATCTTTAGCAGTAAGTGCTTCAAGTCATCTTCACTTAAAGCAAGCAAAGTTATATCTCCTGCATATAGCATATTGTTAATGAATCCAGTAATTATGCCACATTCTTCTTCATATAGTCCAAAACTCCAAAACAAACTCACTGTCATGGATGCTATTCTGACTCATAGAGACCCCCACTGGGATTCCAAGGCTTTAAACCTTTACTGAAGCAGACTACCTCATCCTTCTTCCACGGAGCAGCTGGTGGGTTCAAACCATTGACATTTGGGTTAGCAGCCAAATGCATTAACCACTACACCACCTGAGCTCCCATCATATAGTCCAAAATCTCAGATTATTTGCTCAGCATGCAGATTGAATAAGTATGATAAAAGGATACAACCCAGATGTGCACTTTTCCTGATTTCAAACTATGCGATAGCCTCTTGTTCTGTTCAAATGACAGCCGCTTGATCTATGTACAGGTTCCTCATGAGCACAATGAAGTGTTCTGGAATCCCCATTCTTTGCAATGTTATCCATAATTAGTTATGATCCACACAGTTGAATGTTTTTGCACAGTATATAAAACACAAGTAAACATCTTTCTTGTATTCTTTACTTTCAACCAAGATCCATTTGACACAGCAGTGATATCCCTCCTTCCACATCCTCTTCTGAATCTAGCTTGCATTTCTGGAAGTTCGCTGTCAATATACAGCTCCAATCATTTTTTAATTATCTTCAGAAAAATTGTATGTGTGTGTGATATTAATGATATTATTCAATAATTTCCACATTCTGTTGGATCACTTTCTTTGAAATGGGTACAGATAGGGATCAGTTCCAGTCTGCTGGCCAGGTAGCTGTCTTTGAAATTACTTGGTATACGATTTCATGTTAGCATGACTATAATTGATGAAAAGTTATCTAAATCTTTTTCTGAATCCTCGGATAAATAACATAATATAAACCTGAATATAAATGAATTTTTAACACAGCTAAGATAGTCAAGGGGGCTCTGGTGGTGTAGTGCCTAAGGCACTTGACTGCTAACCAGAAGGCTGGCGGTTCAAACCCACCAGCCACTCCTTGGAAGGAAGGTTGGGCAATCTACTTCTGTAGTGATACTGCCTTGGCAACCAAAGGAGGAGTCGCTATGAGTTGGGGCTGACTAGATGGCAAACAACAGCAGCAAGATAATCAAGGAGTCATTTGGTGGTACAAACATTTAAGAGCTCAGCTTCTTACTGAAAAGATGGATATTCAAGGGGTATGTTGGAAGAAAGGCCTTGAAATCTGTTTCTGGAAAATTAATGAATGAAAACTCTATGAAGCACTCTTATTCTGATACACATATGGTTGCATTGAGTTGTAATTGACTCAATTGCAACTGGTTAAGACAGTCAAGACTTTATGAAATAGATTAAAGTAATCTCAGAAAGGAACTAAAATGATGAGGTAGGGGTAGTGGCATTCTGTCTGCCAGTACTGACACTTTAAACTCAGAAAAGGACAGAGCGTGATACCAGGACTGGCTTCATGGGCACGTTTTAAAGGGCCCTGCACTGGGTTTAATTCTCTGCTGTCATGATATTGAAGTTCTTAATAATTTTAAAACAAGGGTCTTGCATTTTCATTTTTCAATGGGCCAGGCAAATTATGTAGCTAGTCCAATTGAAGACAAATGGAAGCAAGTGCTTGCAAGCCCAAGCACAGTTTGAGAAGGAAAATTGAGGCCAAAAGGCCAAATCTGATGAACAGAGAGGAAAGCAACATGTAACCAAGGGTCTACTTCCTCCTTACTCCCTCATCAATACTCCAGTCCCACGAATATATTGTGGACTTTTGGGGGCTCGTCCTCACTATCATGGACTTCTCCCAGTCACTCCTAGCTGGGCCTTGGACCACCATCCATCTTGCAGCTGGTAATTGTCTGAAACTCATCAACACATTCTTCTATTAAATGATGCCTACTGACATGAGCTTAGGCAGAGAGCCCATGTGGAGAAGAGCCCATTTCCTATTTCTCCCTGCTACTTTGTCCTCTTGTTCTCAATTATGTCACCACAGAATATTTTCTGGGCTTCACTGGACAACTTAAGGCTGGCCCTAAAAGTTACTTTCCCTAAAGCTCAAGAGTAAGTACTCAAGGAAACTTTCCAAGTGACTCCTTTTGAGGACACACTTTTACTCATAATCTGTTTCTCCCATTTTTATGTACCTAACCTTGTCAAAATACCTTCTTCTTCAGATTTTCATAAAAATCTCCACCTAGTGATTGGGAAATCCCATGAACTCTCTAGTGGAATTATTGTCACTCAGGATTTATACCTCACCACTGTTAGTATGTTTGCTCAAGTCTGACATATTTGATCTATAAGAAATCCATGGGGAGATTTCAACACAATCATCACCAAAACCCATCCTCGTAAGACACCCCCACCAGATTTTTAGCTATTTTATTCTTCCCACAGCCCACTGAGTAACTGTTTAACCAAAGTTTTGTATACACACACCAAGAACAAATATTCATTCTCAAGACAGTATTCATAAAAGAGTTAAGAAATATTTTGATCCCCTGTCCCATAATTTTCAAGGTGCCTCTTGTGAAACAGAGCCAATATTTTGCATTTTTATTCACTACATTGTTGCTTTCATTCATCTATTCAAATATTTCATATTTCAGCCATTCTGATCATTCCCTTTGATGTTCACCAGGAATAAAGAAGAGCCAGTACATTTGGTCTGTCCATCATCAAATATTTATTTATTGTTATAGGTGCTGGGAATAAAGTGATAAACAAGTCAGGTAGAGTCCTATCTTCTAGAAACTTAAATGTGTTAGAAACAGAAAATATATATGTAAACAGATATAGATGAAAAAAATGTCAGATATATTTAAGTTGTAACAAGTGACTGGGTTGTGGCTTTAACTTTGTTGTTGTTATTGTTGTTGTTAGATGTCATCGAGTCATCTCTGACTCATAGCAACCCTATGCACAGCAGAACAAAATGCCGGCTGGTTCCATGCCAGCTCCACAATCCTTGCTATACTTGAGCCCATCACTGCAGCCACTGTGTCAATCTATCTCGTTGAGGGCCTACCCCTCTTCTGTTGACCCTCCACCTTACCAAGTATGACATCCTTCTACAGGGAATGGTCCCTTCTGACTACATGACCAAAGTAGATGAGGTGAAGTCTGGCCATTCTTGCTTCCAAGGAGCATTCTGGCTGCACTTCCTCCAGGATAGACTTGTTAGTTCTTTTAGCAGTCCGTGGTACTTTCAGCATTCTTTTCCAGCACTACAGCTCAAAAGCATCAATTCTTTTGTCTTCCTTATTCATTATGCAGCTCTCACATGCATATAAGGCAATTGAAAGTATCATGGCTTGTGTCAGGCCCACCTTAGTCCTCAAGGAGACATCTTTACTCTTCAGCACTTGAAAGAGGTCCTTTGCAGCCAGTTTGCCCAGTGCTGTACATCGTCTGATGTCCTGACTGCTGTTTCCATTGGCACCAACTGTAGAATCAAGCCATGTGAAGTCTTTGACAAGTTCAATCTTTTCTCCATTTACTGTGATGCTGCTTATAGGTCCAGTTGTGAGGAATTTGATTTTCATTATATTGAGATGTAATCCATACTGCAGACTGTAGTCTTCAATCTTCATCAGTAAGTGCTTCAAGTCATCTTCTCTTTCAGCAAACAAAGTTGTGTCATCTGCATATCACAGGCATTCTTCCTCCAATCCTGATGCCATGCTCTTCATATAGTCCAGTTTCTCAGATTATTTGCTCATGATGTAGATTGAATAAGTATGGTGAAATGATACAACCCTGACACATTCCCTTCTTGATTTTAAAGCATGCAGTGTCCCCTTGTTCTGTTTGAAAGACAGCCTCCTGGTCCTTATACAGGTTCCTCATGAGTACAATTAAGTGTTCTGGAATTCTCATTCTTCTCAATGTTATCCACAAGTTGTTATGATCCACAAAATCAAATGCTTTTGCGTAGTCAATAAAACACAAGTAAATGTCTTTCTGGTATCTTTGCTTTGATCCTAGATCCATCGGATATCAGCAATGATAACCCTTGTTCCATATCCTTTTCTGGATCCAGCCTGTATTTCTGGAAGTTCTCTGTCAATGCTCTGCTGCATGGCTTTTTGAATTATTTTCAATAAGATTTTACTTGCATGCAATATTAATGATATTGTTCTATAATTTCCACATTCTGTGGGATCACTATTCTTTGGAATGGGTACAAATATGGTTCTCTTCCAGTCAGTTGGCCAGGTAGCTGTCTTCCAAATCTCTTGGCATAGCCAAGTGAGTGCTCCAGTGGGGCATCTGTTTGTTGAAACGTCTCGATGCATCAATTCCTGGAGCCTTATTCTTCAATTCCTTGAGTGCAGCTTCAACTTCTTCCTTCAATACTATTGGTTCTTGAACATATGCCACTTCCTGAAACGGATGAAGATGGACCAGTCCTTTTTGGTACAGTGACTCTGTGTATTCCTTCCATCTTCTTTTGATGCTCCCTACATCATTCAATATTTTGCCCATAGAATCTTTCAATATTCCAACTTGAGACTTAAATTTTTTCCCCATTCTTTCAGTTTGGGAAATGCTGAGTGTGTTCTTCCCTTTTGGTTTTCTAACTCCAGGTTTTTGCACATTTCATTATAATAATTGGCTTTGTCTGCTCAAGCTGCTCTTTAAAATTTTCTGTTGAGCTCTTTTATCTTGCCATTTCTCCCATTTGCTTTAGGTACTCTCCACTCAAGGGCAAGTTTCAGAGTCTCCTCTGACATCCATTTTGGTCTTTTCTTCCTTTCTTGTCTTTTTAATGACCTCTTGCTTTCTTTATGGATGATGTTCTTGATGTCATCCCACAATTCTTCTGGTTTTTGGTCATTGGTGTTCAATACATCATATCTATTCTTTAGATGGTCTCTAAATTCAGGAGGGATATATTCAAGGTCATATTTT